>NW_007231735.1:0-62040 GCF_000164805.1 Carlito syrichta | reverse complement strand
CCGGGCTCCATGGTTCAGCCTGTAATCCCGAGCCTTTGGGAGACTGAGGTGAGTGGATTGCCTGAGCCCGCAGGTTCGAGTCCTGCCTGGGCAACTTGGCGAGAACTCATCTCTACAATAAATCAAAAAATCAGCCGGGTGTGGTAGCGTGTGCCTATAGTTCCAGCTACTCGAAAGGCTGAGGCGGAAGGATCACTGGAGCCCAGCTGGTCGAGGCTGCGGTGGCCGGGAGCGGCCACTGCACTCCAGTCTGGGTGACAGAGTGAGAATCCAACTCAAAAATAAAAAATAAAAAATAATAATAATCTCATACCTCTCAAAAGCTTTGTTTACTTTTTGAAATTGTTTATTCTTTATTCTTGTCTAACTGGGTTGCTTCTAGGAATTGGTCTTCAAACTCTGAAATTATTTCCTCTGCTTGTTCATGTCTGTTGTTAAGGCTTGTGACTGTGTTTTGAAATTCTTGTAGCAAGTTCAGCATTTCTAGGAATTCAGTGTGATTCTTAGAATTATCATGTCAGCTTTCATTTTGTGGACTGTTTTCGTGGTCTTTCTGGTTTGGGAGTCTACTTTCCTCTGGATCTTGATGAGTTTCTTGGCCACCCATATTCTGAATTCTGTGTTGTTCATTATGGACAATTTGTTCTGGATATGATCCATTACTTGAAAGCTGGTGTGATTGTTTGGGGTTGTTGAAACACTGTGGTATTTTGTTGCTAGTGTTCTTGCACTGATTTCTTCCCATTTGAAGGTGCTTATGTGATGCTTTCTCTTTCTCTCTCTCTCTCTCTCACCTATCTTTTGGCAGCTGCTAGTTGTAGAGGTGCTTTTTCATTAGGTGTTATAGTACAGTCGGTAAGTCTGTAAATGGTGCTTAACTATTTAAGTAAAGAGTGACAAAGTCATCTTTCTGCTCCTACTTACTTCAGCTGTAGGATGTGCCTTGTAGGGGCCTAGTGGCTATGGCAGCCACTTTGCCTGAGGGTAGTAGGTCTGTGTGGTCACATTCAGATGATTGTGGTGTCCTCACATGCTCTTTGGGCCCAGGGCAGGCAGTCTGTGTTTGGAGGGAATCCAGCCTAGATGAGAAGGCTGCAGGATGCCCTGATTGCTCTCTAGGCACCCTTATTTTGGCCGCAGAGACTGCTGGGAGGGCACACTCAAACACATAGAAGGCTTGCGAAATAGTGCTGGTGGCGGGCGTCCCCAGGTGGCAGGGCAGCAGGACTTTACTGCCATGTTTGGGCAGGTGCAGGGGTTCGCGCACTCTCCGTGGACCCAGTAGCAGGCAATCTGTGTCTAGGAGAAGAAGTTGAGATGAGAGAAGGTAATGAACAACTTGACTCCTTGTACTCTTGTTTATTTCAGCGGCTCTGTCCATGCTGGTGATGCATGTTATTGATCTGTTATGCTATTTTTTCTCCATGGCCTGGAGCAACAGCAGAAGGGGCTGCAGCGGTTATAATGTATCTACCTTTTTTTTTTTTTAGAGTGTTACACAACATTTTATTTAGTGGATCTTGAAATTTTGTCACTTTCAGTTTAGAGGTATATATTTTTTTTCCTTTTTTTAATAATTTTTTATTATGATATTGTGGGGTATAGTTAAGGGTTAGGTATACAAATATGCTTCGTTCAGCCACCCTTGTTGATAAGAGGTGTCTCCCCGTCCCCAGACAGATATTGAGTTTCGCAGCAACCTGGATGGAACTAGAGTCTGTAATACTGAGTGATCTCTCACAGAAACAAAGATCTGAGTATCACGTATCTACCTTTTAACCGAGGACTTCTGAGTCTTCCTTCTTGGCCAGTGGCTGAAGCTGTTACTGAGCTGCGGGGGGGCCAGTGGCCTGAAGAATTCCACGTGGGCTGGGGCAGTGCCTCTGTCTGATGGCCACCTGGGACTCTATGCTGGCCTGGGTCCTGGACTGGGGAAGGTCAGGGCAGAGGGTCACAGAGGTTCTCCCTGGGGTCAGGTCTCCCGGATTCATAGCAGTGGCATGGGCTCTACATGTGGATTTCTCATTCACTTAGTCGCTCACTCCTTTACCCTGTTGGGGAATTTCTGCTTCTCCACGCTGGGTCTATGTTGGCAGATGTTCTGATTGCATTCCTCTGCATTCCGTGGGACTCATCACTCTTCTGTTGAGTTCCAGGACCACGTACAACTCTACTGAGTTCTGTTCCACTTTCCTCTTGCTTTGAGTGTAGAGACTCACTGTCTATTTTGTTTCTTCTCTGTGAGAGATGTCACACTGGTTGCTTCTAGTCAGCCATCCTGAACACACCTGTAACTTAGAAATTTTATCTTAATATTTATCTCTGTTTAATTCACTCTTTCCCCCTTTAATTTAGGACATGGAAGATAGTAAGTATGCAGATTCTATATTCAGTAGATCACTACAATAGCGCACTTCTTCTATTGATGTCATTTTATATTTTGTGGGAATATTTTTCAGTCATTAAAAAGAATTATAAATAATATTAAAATAAACTAAATGTATGAATAGGCCTTCAAATTCATATATAGAAAGTGGTAAAATCATTTTCAAAAACAGCAAAGCTCCTTGTGTATTTCACAATGATTGGATATTTTTCAAAAATGAAATTAAAAGTGCTTAAAACATACTTTGTTTCATTTGCACCCAACCAATAGTCTGCCAGGATAAATTTAAATAATCTCTAAAGTAAAATAAACGTTATTGATAGCTTCTACAAATTATCATGTCCAGGATTTTGTGTCCAGAATGTTCAGGAGTCTCAATTCCTGATTAAAATAGGACAAAATGAACAAACAGTAAGTGGGAACAAATACAATAGACTAAGGACCACAAATAACCCAGACATTGTGGTTTTAGAAAATATACATTAAAATCTATAGTTGTGATAAACGTGTAAAGAGATGATATAATGAAGAATTTTTCTACTAAAATTCATTAAAATGAATCAGAAGGAAATTCTAAAACTGAAAATACAAAAATTGAAACTTGGGATTAAAATTTAGGTTAAATGGCAAGTAAGGCATAATAGAAAAAGTACTAATGGGAGATAAATCAGTAGAATGTTTTAGATTGAAATACAAAGAGACAAAAAGGATCAAAGTCATGTAAGAGTATAAGAGAAATTTGTACACAAGTAAAAGACCTCAACAAAATTAAATGCGAGCTAAGATGGAGACAAAAGGAATAATATCAGAACACTATTTGAAGAGATAGTGACTGACAATGTTTTAAAAGAGGAACTATATTAAACCAGATTTAAGACACAGTCAACACCAAGTAGGATGACTATTTAAACACACACACACACACACACACACACACACACACACACACACACACACACATACACACACTGGGCACACCATGGTCAACATGACCATAGTCAATACACTGAAAACCAAAGACAGAAGAAAAAGATCTACACTACAAGCAAAGGAAGTGGAGAGACATCTCCTGGAAAGAGACAACTCAATTTTTAGATGTATTGCTATAGAAATGATAGAAGTCACATTGGATTGACAGCTTCAAATTCCTGGAATAAAATAACTGCCAATCTGGATACTGTACCCTCTGAAATTATCTTAAAATATAAAAATAAACCAAATTAAGATAAAGTAGAGATTATTCTTTGGGAGCAGACCAGCAGCAAAAAAAAAAATAAAATAAAATAAAAATAATACTATGGGCAACTTACAAAGCAGAAGAAAAATTCCTGATGGAAACTGGAAAAGAAGAAAATCAGGGTTTTACTAAAAATAAATAAATGTGTAAATTTAATACCTATTGGCCGTGTAAAATAATAGTAATGATGTTAGCTTATTGCTATGGTATGAATGTTTGTGTTGGTATTAAGACGAGGGGCTTTGGGAGGTGATTGATTAAGGTCTTCCTGAATAGGATTAGTGTCTTTATAAACGAGGCCACAGGGAGCTAGCTAGCCTTTCTCCCATGTGCAGTCACAGTGAGAGGGCACCTTCTCAGAACCACAAAGCAGGCTTCACAAGAATCTGAATCTACCAGCACCTTGATCTTGAACTTGTCAGTCTCCAGAACTTTGGGAAATAAATTCCTATTGTTTATAAGCTATCCAGTGTATGTTATTTACTATATACTCACACACATATATGCTTTATATACATATATGCTATATATACACCTTTCAAAAAAAGTAGAATTAATTAATTCATAAAACAAATAAATGTATGTATTTATACAATAGTGTGTATTTATTCCTACATGCTGAAACTTTAATCACTTTCAAAGTACTCTCTGTTTGATGCAATACATTGATTGAGATGCTTTTTCCACTGCTCAAAACAGTTTTTGAACTTGTCAATCTGGATGACTTTTAGGGCTGCTGCCATTTTTTGTTTCATTTCTTCCACATCAGGAAAACATTTCCCTTGGAGAAATTTTTTCATCCGGGAAAACAATAAAAAAGTTATTCAAGGTGAGATCTGGTGAATAGGGAGAGTGGGGCACGAGGGTCATTGCCATTTTGGGCCAAAAAACTGCCGAGCACTCAGCGCAGTGTGGGCAGGTGCACTCATCCATCATGAAATAGGCAAACATACCGAAAAAATCTCCAAAAAAAACCAATTCACTAAAGCTGAATTCAACCTCTCACAACAACACTGGTACGCGGATGCTGATGGGACCCCAGAATGCTTACCAAGCGGGAAGACTGTAGTACAAGAAGTCAAGCCTCTAAAAAAAATTCCAGGTTTTTTGGGTCCTCCCCTCATATATCATATGAAAATAATTGCACAAAAGAAAGGAGAAGGTTAAAAGAACATGAAATAGTCTAAGTTTCTTTCAGTGTCAGGAAAGTGCTGAGTTCTGATTTATAATAGATCTGATAAGTCAAGAGTTCGTGTTTAAGTTTGTACAGAAACTATTTAAATGTAACCAATACTTTCAGTGACAGATGTAAAACTAACACTCTAATAGGGAAATGAAATAACAACAATAATAGTAAGATTAATAACCTCAAAGAAATCAATAAAGGATCAAAAAGGAATTGAGCAGCTAGAAACAATAGGAAATAAATAGAAAAATGTATATTTAGATCCAAGTTAAACAGTAATTACATTAATTATAAAGTAAAATTCCTAATAAAACAAATATTTTTAGACAAACTTTTTAAAAAATCCAAATCTGTAGAGCTTATAAGCACTTATAAGAAGAACAATTTAGGTATATTGACAAAGAAGAGTTAAAAGTAAAATAACCAAAATATATCCTCCATTTCTAATCTTCCTTTAAACCCCCCAGAAAAACTGTAAGGCAGAAAAGAGCAATGTAAAAATTACTGATATTAGATGTCCCAGGGATGCTGTACATTCTACAGATATTAAATAATAAGAGTAAATCTTGAACAAATTTTAGTGAGTACAGTTGACAATTTAGATAAAACAGATACTAGGAGAAACAGAAAATCTAAAATATACTATAATTGTCAATGAAATTTTCTAATTAAAATGTATTGCCCAAAGAACTCTGAGTGCTAAGATTCCTTCATGGGTGAAATGCAAACATAAAAAGAGTGTATATTTCTAATAATAGTACATTCTTTCAGATAAAATAAATACCTTTGAAAACTTATCCATCTTATAATGCAAAGTCAACCAAACTTGAAACAGATCTAATAAGTAAGAAAATTATAGACCAATGTATCTCATGAGTGAATATATGATCGAAAAATCTTGACTAAAATATTTTCAAGTCAAATCCAGTTTTCCAATTACAGTAATCCCCCCTAATATGTAACTTTACTTTCTACAGTCTTTAATTACTCATGGTCTGAAAATATTAAATGAAAAATTCCGGGCACAAACTATTCATGTTTTTATTTGTGTGCCCTTCTGAGTAGTGTGGTGAAATGTCATGCAGTCCTAATCTGTCCTGGATGAGAGTCATCCCTTTGTCTAGTGTATCCATGCTGTACAGGTCAATTAGTTTCTTAGTAGGCACTTGGTTAGCAGATTGACTGTCATGGTATTGCAGTGCTTGTGTTAAGGTCAACAACAGTTTGCTGCAACATTATAAGCGTCATTCTCCTCACTTTGTCTCTTCATTTAAGCCCTTTATCATCTCATATCATTACAAGAAGGGTAAATACAGTATGATATGATGTTTTGAGTGAGAGAGAACCACATTCATATAACTTTTATTATTATTATTATTTTTTTTTTTTGAGTAGGAGTCTCACTCTGTCGCCCAGACTGGAGTGCAGTGGCCGCTCCCGGCCACCGCAGCCTCAACCTGCTGGGCTCTGGCAATCCTTCCACCTCAGCCTTCCAAGTAGCCGGAATTACAGGCATGCGCTACCACGCCCAGCTGATTTTTTGATTTATTGTCGAGATGAGGTCTTGCTGCCCAGGCAGGTCTCGAACCCTCAGGCTCAGGCAATCCACTCACCTCAGCCTCTCAAAGGCATGGGATTACAGGCTGAGCCACCAAGCCCGGCTAGCTTTTATTATATATGTTGCTATAATTCTTCTATTTTATTATTTCTATTGTTGCTAATCTTATATTTTACCTAATTTTTAAATTAAACTTTATCATAGGTATGTATGTATGAAAAATATAGTATATAGAGTTGCCCAAAACATGTATATACATTTTAAGAGATGTTATCTATCTATATGTTGCTTTTTGAGGTTGAATTGAATTACCATAGCAATGCGTAGTAGGATGTTCACTCAAAAGATGGCGTTAATCAAATGAATGTTAATGTCACCATGCAACAGGCAGGACAGTCAAAGAAAATGATGGAAGCCCTGTTCGAGGAGCACAAGACTGTTTTGAAGTGGTGTTTGAAAGTCAAGAATGTGGTGGAAGTTCAGTGAAAATGTAAGTATGAGTATGCAACAGAACCACCAACACGCCTGACAATTGCACACACCTTGTGATGCGTTTGAGACACATGGGTGTGATGTGCACAAGGAAAATTCCTGGAGGCCTTGCACAGCAAGTGCTGCATCTTTTGCTTTGGGGTTGCAACAACGTATAGACTCACAACAGAAGTCTACCAAACAATGTGCATGTGAGACAGGAGTTAACAGAACAAGCAAGCCACTCATTCTGAAAACAGCAAAACAGAACGTTTTTATCTAAGATTACTATTCCTATAATGTGTATATATATTTTTGAACCCCTTTTGTTGATAGGGTTTGGTACTCTATATAGTTTCAATCATCTACTGGGGGACCTTAGAACATACACCCCGTGGATAAGGAGAGACTACTGTATCTATTGCTTTAGTTCTAGAAAAATAAGCAAACCTAAGTCAGTAGCTTAGAACAACATTCTGCTATTATTTCTCACAGTTGTACAGTTTTAAGTCTTTCGTACAAGAGCAGGCACTTGGCAGCTCTGACAGAGTCATCTGACTGCTTCTTCATTCTACCTGACGTTTGTGTTGGGAGGGCTGAAATAACTAGACATTGGTTGAGTGTTACCTCTTTTTTCATATACCTTCTCCACATGGTTAACCTGGATTTCCTCAGGGAGTGGAAGTCTAAGTACAATATGACTTCTCACATGTTAGCAGACTTCCTCTAGAGTGAGTTATTCTTGGAGGAAGCTTAAAATCTTCTTATTATCTAGCCTCAGAGTTCATACAATACCTCACCTACCATTTTCTGCTGGTCAAAAGCAAGTCAAGTCATGGAGCCAGCCCAGATTCAAGGGAAGAGAGCCATACAAGGGAGTAAAGAGGAAGCGTGCTGTTTTTAGAAAGAACATTACATAATAGCCAGTGATGTTTGTGCTGTATATGCAAAGTTTTGGGTTGCTTTTCAAAATATAGAATTAAATCAATGTAATTCATCATATTAACAAAATAAAAAGGGAAAAATATATAATCTTTTGAATAGCAACAGAAAAAAGGCATTTCGAAAAGTTGACACTCATAATTTTAAAAACAACCTAGAAAAACAATAAATTAAATTGATCAATATTGCAAGTTTTTTTCCCCTGAGATTTGGATTAGTCAAGGAAATACTTTGCCTATTAAATTTCATTTTGCTTTTAGAGCATGTGTCATCTTGATTCATTTTAGCCTCATGAGATAAAAGGGTCTTTTGGTTCATTATTACAATAATTGGCATATGTTAATATGATCTTGATAAACTAGAGACTTGAAGCTAACCATTCACATTTTATATTTTAAGTTATACAGAAACTACATTTTGTGCAATGCTTATAATACAAAGCCACAAGACAATTAAACGTACAAGGTCCAACAATTAAGTTTATGAACTCATCCTAGAAAAAGTGCTACATACCTCATTGGTGAATATCACTATGGTTACATTTGAAGTACTACCTTTGGCAAACTATGCACCAATGCCAGCACCTAGTTCATCAGTCAAAGCAATTTTGGAACTCTTTTTCTGGAATCGGTATCAGAGCTGTCATCCTATTACCCTTGATACCCTGAATGCCATCAAATGTCTTCCTTTCATCTTCAGGTAAAGAAAAAAGGCACGGGGTTCCAGTTCTCGTGAGTAGGGAGGGTGTTCCAACACAGTTATTTGTACAATGCTGCCAAGCATTGAATCAAGTAAGCACACTGTGGCGAGTCTACGTACTTCAATGTCACTCCTCAACAAATAACGATGATGGCCATTACAGAAAAAGAGTCCCAAAATTGATTTGACAGATGGATGGGTAAACTAGGCAATGGCACCAGTGCATCGTTTCCCAAAGGAAGTACTTCAAAGGTGATGGAGTGAATTCAGCAGTGAGGTATCTAGCACTTTTTCTAGAATGGGTTGCAAACCTAAATGTTGGACCTTGTATATGTAGTGTCTCCCCCCACCAAAGATGTTCGTGCCATAATCCTTGTAACCTGGGAATATGTTATTTCACATTATAAAAGTTACTTTGCAGATATGATTAGATTTAAGATCTTGAGATGAGGAGATTTCCCTGGATTACCTGGGAAGCCCAACGTAATCTAAGGATTGTTATAAGAGGCAGACAGAAAAGTCAGAATCAGAGAAGGCAACATGAGGACAAAAACAGAGGGCAGAGTAACATGAAAAAAGGCCAAGAACCAAGCAATGCAAGTGATCTTTAGAAGTTAGAAAGGGCAAAGAATTGAACTCTACTCCTGGAGACCCAGAGGAATGCAACGCTACCATTCTGTTTTAGACTTAAAATCTGCAGAGGTGTAAAGTAATAAATATGTGTTGTTTTAAGTCAGGGGTCCTCAGCCTTTTTAGCATCAGGGACCACTTTTGTGGAAGATAGTTTTTCCATGGACTAGGGGTCGGAAGTGCGCTGGGGGGACTTATTAGACATTAGATTCTCATAAGGAGCTCGCAACCTAGATCCTCACGCATACAGTTTACAAGAGGGTTCCGGATCCTATAAGAATCGAATGCCACTGCTGATCTGACAGTAGATGGAGCTCTACTTGCCAGTTGCTCACGTCCTGCTGTGCTGTCCAGTTCCTAACAGGCCACAGACTGGTAGCTTCTAGCCCAGGAGTTGGAGACTCGTGTTCTGAGTCGCTTGGTTTGTGATAATTTGTTATGGCAGCAACAGGAAACTAGTGCATATAATAATGTAGTTCTTGGTATCTTTGACCTTCTAGAAATCACAAGATTTGTACTCCTAATGGCATAGCAGTATCAAAATCATGACTTATCTTTCTTTTTAAATGTTACAGTAGCAGACACAAATAGCAGCTGAAAGGGCTACTTTCCTTTGTAAGTTACAAAACAATGCAAGTATATCAGTAAGCATGGATATGCGGTCATGTGGTCATATCCAGTCCATTAGTAATTAAATTCATCTTTGTCTCAACATCTGCAGTCTACCACCCACTTCAACTTGAAGTGTGA
The DNA here is from genome assembly GCF_000164805.1 of Carlito syrichta. Classification (NCBI taxonomy): domain Eukaryota; kingdom Metazoa; phylum Chordata; class Mammalia; order Primates; family Tarsiidae; genus Carlito; species Carlito syrichta. Next base: position 52,181 of record NW_007231735.1, on the reverse strand, counting down.
TGAGTCTTCCTGAACTCGCTTTTGCCATTCTCCAATCTAATCTCTACACTGGTAACAGAGTGCTCTATAAATAGTGTGGACTTGTATGTGCTTTGTCTCTATTTTGTATTATCCTAGGCTTTCCTTTCTTTGGAAAACTATTAATAAAGAACACTGTTGTTAATCAAAAGTGCTTACATGGCCTCTATGACTCGACATGATCTGGTCAGTTGAAGGTGACCATGGTGATATTCAGCAACGAGGTATGTAGCACTTTTTCTAGGATGGTTCACAAACCTAATTGTCAGATCTTTTAGACTGGAGTGTTACCCCTCCCAAAGATGTTCCATCATAATCAGTGTCATTTTAAGCCCCTTAACTCTAGTTGTACTGGTATTTTTGTTTTTGTTTGTCTTCCTCTCCCCAGGATTTTTGCAGGTATTATTGATCTGCCCACATAGGCCTATTCTGCTGCTTGAAAGCTGACCTAACATCAGTCACCTAGTGAATTCTTACTCTTTTTTCAAGATTTCTAGCTGATTTGAGAACCTCTATACTTTTATTCTAACTTGTTGCAGGATTTGGGGAGATGATATTTATTTTAATTTCTCACCTGATCTAATTTGATTAAACAGAAGAGTGGAGGCTGAGAATCCTTTCGCTGTTAACTGTGTCTTTGATCAGCCATTCTTTATTAAATAGCAGTTACTTTTGAAATAGATTTCTTGTGCAATGGCCAGATGGCTTACAGGCCCATAGCTACCTCCCTGGTGGAGGAACATTAACTTTTTAAGAAATATTTGTACCTACCTTTCTTTGGAAGAAATAGAAGCCTTTTACTGCAATGTGTCTATAAGAGTAACACCAGGCAACATAGCCCAAGCAAACTGCATCACAAGCCAAGATTCTCATGGGATGAGTGCCCAAATCAATAGTGTAGGTAACACAATTACCGCATAACAAATTGTATCCAAGTTTCCCTGAGATGAAATAACCCAGATTTTATTGTTGCGATAGAAACAATATTGTGAAAAAATGAGCCCCAAGTGTCTGGAGATTAAGGGAGATTGTCAAAGAAATTTAGCGGTATGTAGGGATGGGGTACATTTTTCTTATTGTTCAACTAAGTGTCATAGAGTAATTTCTTTCCCCATTTTCATCTCACAGGCATTGGTCTGCATCATGTCTGCTTAGTGTCTCCACAAAGCTGAGTCAAGAGCTAAAGTCCCTTTGAAGTGAATGGGAGTTCTGCGCTCAGATTAGCCCTACAGGATTTGTCTAGCAAAGCATGAAAAGGTCCTTTATTTATATTGATGTTTATGTAATCACAGGGGAAACAGCTATCACTCAGCAGGATGACTCTTACAGTGGTGGGATATTTGCAGTTTTAAATCTGCTTTAGGATGTTTTTTTTTTCTTTCATTCTTTATAGTCACTTAGGGCTAGTGACATATTCTTGGAATTCAGATGCCTACCTTGGTTGAAAGAGCACTGGAAAATTAACCAGGTGACATGCATTCTGGTTTCAACCCTGATACTTACTGTGTATGGTTGGAAAAATCACCTTTTGTTTCTAAGACTTGAGAAAACTGGGTTAGATCATCTCTGAAGTTTTTCCCACAGAAAATTTCTATCATTCAAGATATCAATTTTTAAATTTATGTTGTGTATGTCAAGTTTATTTTGTTATATTGCTGATGGGTGTATTTCATTGCATGAGTGTTTCATAATTTGTGTATTCATTCACCTATTGAAGAACATTTTGGGTGTTTCCATGTTTAGGTTATTACAAACAAAAAATGTTAGAGATATCCATATCCAGGTTATTTGTGAACAAAATTGTTTTGCTGAATATTATTAATAAAATACTGAGGAATGAGATTACGGTTCATATGTGTTTGTATAACAAGTTAGAAATTGCCAGCTGTTTTCTACCATCTTCTATCTCTACCAGCAAGGTATAAAGTTTCAAATTACTTTACATTTACCATTTTTCCTGTCAGTTTTATTTGTTTATTTATTTGCTTACTTGGCATTATGATTTCAATTTGCATATTCCTAATGACTAATCATTTTGAGCATCCTTTCATGTGTATATCTGCCAACTGCTACATTTTTGGAAAACATGCTTATGCAAATCTTTCATTTTTTTTAGTTGTTGGATTATTTGTTTTCTTGTTTAGTTTTGAAAGTTTTTTTATATATTCTGGATATAGGTCATTTGTTACACATATGGTTTCAAATATATTCTAATCTGTAGCTCATCTTTTCATTCCTTCCTAATATGATTAAAAAGAAAAGTTTTAAATTTTAAAAAAGATATTAACTTTTTCAAAAACTCTTTTACAAAGAAAAAAATTATCAAGAGAAGTTTTCCTACTATCATTCAAAGACGGTACTCAGGGAGTCTATGAAACATCTGCAGTTACATTTAAAATTGTCTGTCTGCTTACGTGGAAACAGGGAAAGGTTCCACATCATTCATTGGATTCCTGACTGGGTCTATGATGTCCAAATTGGAGAAAGAACATGACAAGAACATAGATGAGGAGTCAGGAGTGACTGTTGGAATGGAAGCTTCTCGTACTATACAAAGATATTTTTTATTTCATGAAAAATAATTCAACATATATTTTTTTAAATGTTGATAATGATTAATGTCACTAGCGCTACAAACATATTCCACACACACACACACCCCTAGGATAGTTTATCTTGTGTTTGACTGATCCTGTGAATTGTTTTTTATAGCTTAATTATTTTAAAAAAATCAAACTAGTATTAAAAATACTTCATCCGAGTCAAATCTGCAGTCATAGAAAATTAGAGAAATATATAAAATACAATCAACTTCTACAATGCAACCATGTAAGTATAGCACTGCTGTTCTGGAAAACAATAATTTTAAAGGTGTAATTTTATATCACTAAAGAATTCTGACAACTGCTTTAGATTTATTTCTTTCATATTCTTCCAAAATTGAATCCTATCGAATGCCATATATATCCTTGAAGGAAATGTGATTTGCCAGAGTAAAGTTCCTTTGTTTACCCTAATATTTAAGACAGAATATCTGACTGCAAACATGCCTATGCAAGTTAATTTGCTTTTCATGTATCTCCGTAGATACTATTATCTGTGATCAAATTCAGCTCCGAATAATTTTTGGGTCGCCTAATTATTTTGAAGGTGTTAGATGCATTTCAAATGAAAATTTTGCAAATGAAGTGATACTGGCATTGTATAAAAGCCTATCTTTCTAGGCTTGTTGTTTTAATCTATATTTTACTTGGGTGATAAGTAGAGAGATTTTGTGTTTCAATAACCACTGCCTTGTGGTTTTATTTTAAAAACAACATCTTTGAATCAAGATGAAACAGATGGAAGCTTCCTTGCTTAAACAAACAGCTGCACTTTTCTTCAGGGCAAAAACCAAGAATTAGTCTTGACAAAAAGCTTAAGAATTTTCTAGAAAATTCTTAATTTTTTTCCCACCAGCAATACAATAACAGTCACAGATTTGTTTTATAAAATAAAAGTTTTCTCATATCTGTTATTATCCCTCTGCATTTTCTCTAATGCAAAAAGAAACCATCACAATGATTATTTTAATCCATCTTCTGAGAGAGAGAGAGAGTTTAATGGCTGCTACTGGTTGGGATTTTTGTCCCAGTTTCTCAACTAGTTTTAATACATAAGAACCAGTCTTCCAATTCTCAGGAGGCCATGAACATGAATATTCTCACCGAAACAATGTTGTTAAGGAAATGCTTTTGACTCAGGAGCTGCACACCCTCTTTCAAGGAAGCTTTTCATGTTTCAGAGATGAGTGTAAATAATCCCATACATTCTCTAAGGAACAAAATTAGAACACCAACATTATCTTCTAATACACATTGAACTAAATTGTATCCCACCCTTTTACTCAGTATCTCAGCCGACTCAGGTTCAAAACCTTCTCATTTCTTTGGGGACAAAGAAGACAATTAGAATCTTTTCTTAGTTGGTTCAATTTAAAATTTAAACTTTGCTGATAATTTTTCTTTGGCTGATAATGAAAGTTGCTGGCACATTTCCCAGCCTGGATAGCTATCTATAAATAAGTAAAGTTGCATGCTAGTTTAGTCAGAAAGAACATAATATTAAAGCCGGCATCAGATAGTTAAGACAGCTGCTGAGAGCGACCTAAGCTATAGTAGGAAAGGTGAAGTTAGAGGCATGTCACTTCTGCTTTGGGCTGCTGATAGGCTCAAATTAAACTTGTTAGGTACAGAGAGTCCAGACAGGGCACAGCACTGGTAACCAGAGATCCAAGCCACAAAATTTGCAACACAAAGAGGCAAAGAAAAGATGATTTAAACAGAGATCACTTCCCACATGTGACCTTCTGGAGTACAATCCAATGCCACATGGAAGATGCAAAGAATTGCCCAGAAGTTAGATTTAAAAATATAGCTTATTTAAAAGTAAATTAGAGAGAGAAAGCAAAGGAAGAGAGAATATTCACCTTCCCAAGGTGGGGGAGGGGGCCAAAGCCAGGAAGCATGGCGACAGCCATAGCTCAAAGAGCACACGTGGCCACACCAGAGTATAGCATGGCAATGGCCGATGGCTGCTTGTGGTTGAGTCCTTTGAACCATTCCCCTCAATGGGGGAAGATCATTAAGGTGATTGAGCCTGCTCCAAGTCATCACCAAGGGGCAGGCAAGTGCAGGTACTGACACGGAGGCGATGGATAACTGGCAGATGAGTGGGTTAGTCACATGATTGCTGCCGTGGTGGGGTTTGTCTGAGTCAGGTAGGTCACAAAGAGCTGATTAGGTTAACTTGGAGGGTTTGGGCCCAGAGGGTTTTTCCTGCAAGAGACTTATTAGACATTTGCAATCCACAAATTCCTTGACCAAAGGTGGTCTTATTATCACTTTTATGACTTTGACCAGCCAAAGGGTGATCTTTGACTGCCACCTTGACAAGGAACCTAAAAGTTTACTAGAAATTATTATGATGAACCATGAATTAAAAGGTTGGGCTGTCCTGGTCTTGCATCTGAGGGAGATTTGCTGGTATGGGAATAAAAGGGGGCAGAGATAGGCTGCCACCTGGCCTGCAATAGAATGTCCGAATGCTTTCTAATGGTTATACTAAGGCAAAAAAAAAAAAAAAAAAAAGACTAAACTAAGAATAAGCTAAGGTTCTTCTAGGTTTCTATAGATACCACCTTTCAAAAATATGTATAGTATTCTTTTATATATGAAGTATATGAAAAATATATCCTCATCTTCTCTCCAGTATACTCCTCCTTGCAAATACTTAATAATTTGCTTTGGATTCAAAATTTTGAGAACCCTTTGATCAATTGATGTCCATCAAGGATTTAATAGGAATCAACTCCCATTTTCTGGACATGTGCTTACCGTTGGAAATAGAATAGGACAGTAGAGGACCTACTATTATTGAGTTCACAGTTTTAAGATCGTATTTAGTTTTTTGATTTTCTTTGCTTTTTCCTGTGGGTGGTCGGCGGCAGACTGGGAAACAGGCCCCACAGGAGTAATGAAAATAAAACATCATGAGGACTAGAGGGACAACATCCAGGAACTTCTTCTGGGATGCTTTTTTCTTCTGTTGTTACTATTTCCTTTCCTGCTTTGCTCGACCAAATCCCACTCTCCCTTCAGGTCTCAGGGTAAATGTCATTTTCTCTACAAAACTTTTGCCTGCTTTGGACAACCCTGTCATAGACTTCATGCAGCCTGTACTTTTAGTTCACAGCAGTCGACGTGTTGGTATTTATATCATTTGTATGGTTTTAAAACTCTCTTTTTCCCCACTAGAGTATAAATTCCATAAAAACTGGAACCTTGCCTCTTTTGTCATCCTATCTGAGTGCTTCATACTGCGTCTGGCAAATAGTAATATTATTTAAAGAGCTAACATGTCATAGGCTGGGTGTCAGGCTTGGCTTTATGTACAGACTCATTTGTTAATGTGCCAAAAGTTCTTTGAGGAAAAAAACCGTCATATTTCCCTTTGTGAAAATGGAGATACTGAGAGAAAAAAGGTAAACATGCACAGCTGATAAGGGGCCAAGTCTGAATTTAAACCAAGGCATTCTGACTTCAAGCTTCGTGGTCTTACCCATGTGTTTTAATGCCTCTGTAGATAACTCTTTGTTAAATAAGCCAGAGATGAATTAATGAACTAGACAAACCAATATTAGAGCGCCTAACTGCCTTCAGCTGTTATACATATTTTTTGAAGATATGAGAGATAAAATGTGACCAGAAAGATGATAAGAGAAGTAAAATTTAGCTTAAGAGGAGGGGCAGACAGGTGGAAGTGCAAAAAAGTATCTTCTAGGTTACAGAGACCTCATGGATGAAAGTTTGGAGATTTGTGAGCACTGGTATTTCCTGAAATGAATGGAAGTTCATTTATCTGAGACACATGCGGAAGGTAAGAGGCAACTTGGTAACATGTAAGGCTGGACATCCAGGTAGGTCCTAAATCATGGAAGGCTTTGTAAATACTTTTAAAGGTAGATTTGTGGAATTTGACTGAAAGGCTTGAAAGAGAAGAGTAACCCAATCATATCTGCATTTTAAGAAGGCTGCTGTCAATAGTGTAGAAAAGCATTTTAAACAAACAAGATGGAAATTTGATTACCTGGACTAGAATGGTAGCAGTAGGATGAAAAGAATTGTTTGGATGTAAGCAATATTTAGGATTAAGAGATAAAAGGATTTCATGATTGAATACGGGAGCTTAAGGAAGAAGAAATTAAGAGTTGTCAGAAAGCTGACGTAGGGGATGGAGATTAAAAGATCAGTACAGGGTTTGAGTTACCAGCGTGGTATTCCAGCAACCACAATGATCAACAGTTGAGTATATTTCTCTTGCACCTAAGGGATAGGTCCATGCTGGAAATACAAGTTTGGGATAGTTTAAGCAAAAACTGAAGTCATGGGGCCCAAGGCAAGAGCAAAGAATTACCTGGGTGGATGGCCCAGGGCTAGTCCAAGTGAACCAAAGGAGTCTGTTATTTCTTACCCTCAGGTCCCTATGCTGGAAATTGTCAATACAAATAATGCACTTCACAGTGTTAATATTAGGCTATCATGAAACAACTGTGAAAATCTTTGGCACATGGAGCACGTTCATTAAAGCTTGGTTCCTACCCTTTGCTTCTGTATAGTTAATATAATTTCTTTTTAAAATAGTCTAAGAAAGTAAAAATATAATTTAAGAGAAGATAAGAGAAGATTTTAAAGTCTAACATAGAAATAAATCAATAGTTTAAGGCATTTGTTGCATTTTTTACTTAATCGACTATATATGTTTTAATATTTGGCTTGTTTAATTTTCAAAATGATTCATTTCATCATTTCATGTGTTTTTATGTTTTATCTTTAATAATTGAATGTACATTCCTATTTAAAAAAAAAGAGACCAACATTTAAAAACCAAAACAAGGAAGTACTATAAAATTATTGAGGCTTGCTTTCAGATTTTTCTTTTTACATGTTTTCTGTTTGTTTTTATACCTAAAGTACATTTATTTTTCTGTATTGACAAAGATAGAGAAATCATAATCTGTATATCCTATGGTTAAAGTGCAATAGATGGTGCAGTAAGAGAAAATAAAGCATCTCTTCTCAATACAGGGATTAAGAGATGTTAGAATGGACTCTCAGTGAGGTATTTCTAAGTTGAAAAATAAAAGGAGAGATATTTTTGACTTGGTTCTCCAATACAATAAGCCAACTATCAGATTTGAGGCTTGAAACAAACTGTAGGCAATTACCAAAATGCAATTATCTCACACACAGAGCCTGGCTATTTAACATGGACTATCCATTGATAAGGACTCAGTGAAATCTTTGATCAAATACATATATTACATTTTCTCTCCACAAAATTCAGGAGTACACTGTCAACACAGTTACTGCATTAATTAATATGTTTTCTACACACACACACACACACACACACACACACACACACACACACACACACCAGACTTTTTTTCCCTAATTTATTCTAAAGATTTGTATTATACTAGCTGAAACCCGAGAGCTGCATCAGTAGCTAAAATGAAATTATTAGGGACAGTGTAACCATAATTCATAAGCTTCTGGTTTAGTGAAAGTTTTCATCGTTTAAAAATGCCTGACCATACTAGAAAATGACTGCATACTTTTTCTTTAAAAATCTCTCTTCAGTTCATTGGACATATATAGCTTCATTCTTCTAGGACCATTTTGAAATAATTCAGAAAAAGTCACAAAGAAATTTATACCAAGTTGGAAAATGTCAAGTACATTTAATATTATGTTTGACAGTTGATAGGCATATTTCTTCATAAAACTTCCTCATTTTATTTCCTTATATGTGAATGCTTTTCTCATGTGAGTATGTAGACATCCATTAAATAGACCATTTTTGTGATTTCTTTGTGATAAAGGCAAATTTGGGGTTCCAAATTCCCTGTTCCCTTGAGTCACCAGATGCTTCCTTACTGTCATAGTCTTCTGCCTTGGCTCATCCCACCCCTTCTCTGGCTGTTCCTGCCTTAGGAAGGGTCAGGGATCTTTAAGGGCAGTTTCAAATGACTCTGAATAGATCCCTTTACTTAGTCCCTACCTCAGTGACTCTTGTCTACTAGACATTCTAGAGATCAGCACTTTCTTGTCTCCAAGTAAGTCACAGTCAAACCAAGTAAGACATAAATACAATTAGATATCATAAAATATAACTTCCATATCTGTTACTTTTTTTTGGTTTTTTTTAAAGTACTTGATGCTATGGAGGACAAATTGTTTGACTTTACCAAGGACATGGAGATGAATGGATACTGTAATGTCATTGGAGCTGAGCCTTGAGGAGTAAGAAGAGTGTGTTAGGAAAGACAATTTACACAGCCTATGAAGACCTTCTGAAACAATTACAAGTACAGACGGGGGAAGGGGTGGCACATAGTTTGGCGTGTTTCGCCTTTAGCACATAGAATGTCGGGAGATGGAAGCCATGTCAGGAAACGGTGAGGCTGGAAAGAGAAGTGTAGATCAGGCCGGAAAAGCAATTGAATGAATGGTGAGGAGCCTGGGGGAGCCCAAGCATGTTTTTCAGAAGCGAAGAAAGGAGAGTTGACTTGTCACAAAGCATGTTCTAGATTAGGGTTGGTAGCAGAAATTGGAGTGCAAGTGCTTAAGTAGGATGCTCTCAAATTTTAGGGAAACTATGAGTTACTTGGTGAACATATTAAAACAAAGCTGCTGGATTCTCCATCATTCTGTGTAGATTGGGGCCCAGCACATCCATTTTCAATAAGTACTCACCCCAGGAGACTTAGTAAGGTGATTGTACTGGAGGTAGTTTAAGAACTATCCTTTGAGAAATAGTGGATTAGAAAATGTTGAAGAAAGTGAGTGGAGGCCGTGAGGGTAGAATTTTTTGTTTTTTAGAAAATTGGATGAGGGAAAGAAAGTGTGGTGGAAAATATGGGTTCTGGAGTCAGACTTTATAATAGGCTTATATCTTGGCTCCACCACTCACTTTGGTGAGATCCTAGGAAAATTGTTTTATGCTTCAGTCTTTGCACATGTAAAGTGTGAACCATCATAACATCCAACTCATAGTCTGTTATAAAGAGTTTATAATGGCTAGAAGTAAAGTTCTTTGATGAATTCCTGGCACCCTGTAAGTGCTCAGTACATTTTAGCAATGATTACTACTACTAACGTTATTATTTTGGCAGAAACAGTAAGAAAAAGAAAAATATTATTTTCAGACATGCAATTCTTTGCCTAGAAGATGAAGGAGAGATGCATAAGTAAAAATTCATTCTTGAATATCCATCTGGTTGAAAGAATACGTATAATGAAAGAGATAGGTAGGTACACTGGCTGAGAAAGATAGATGGTTACTTTTCAGAAGCCAAGGCAAAGAGAGAAAGAATTAAAATTAAAAATGTCTCCCCATTGTCCAACTCTGTGTATGGAGGTCCTGGAAGCAAATGCAAAGTTTTCACTAGAATTACCTTCAGCTTTCTCTCTGATAATAAAAAAGACAGTAATTTGCTTGAGCAGTTTTGAATCTGTCCTTTTTTATTACCATAAGTTTCTCAATTTCAGTAAATGTCTTCTCATATTTCATTGAGAAGGTCAAGAGGTATCTGAATTTCATGTGCACTTCCTCAACTTGAATGCATTCTATTACAATATCTCTCAATTTTTATGGTTTCTCTCTACCCTTGATTCTGTCATGGTGGAAATCGTCTGTCTTCTAAATGAAATCCAACCTTTAGCCTGGTCTTGAATCTCTCCCCCTAGATCTCCTCTGAAATGCCTTGCACCATCAATTTCTCTTACTTTCTTTTATTTTTAATTTCTCAATTTTTTTTCTTTATCGTCCCTTCTCACACATTGGCTGATATCTCTGCATACATTTGCATTAAAATACAATACTTTTCCTCAAGAACTCCACAAGTTTTCACACTTGTTTTTTGATCACAAATATCTTGATGATAACTCTACTTATGATGATAACTGATGATTTCTCAAACATTTAATCCAAATGGCTTTATTTAATCTTCTATTTTCCTATTCATTCTGTATAATTTAACATTGTTGGTCCTATCTGACATGTTGAAACTCTCTCACTCTCTAGCTTCTATGTTCTTCCACCAAATCCTTTGTTATATTTTCTTGCTCCTATTAGTGTATTTAATAATTGGGCATGCACATTTCCTCAACTTTTTTCTTTTACTCTTTTCCTACTTTTCTCCTTTCTTTTCTGTAATCACCCATTTATATGGTTACAAGTTTCACCTTCATTCAGGTAGCTTTCAAATCTAGAAATTATATTGAGCTACCTTCACTAGAATGTTGTGTAAACACCTCACACTTACTCTGGTGAAATCCCAACATAATCGTACACTCCATCTTCCACTCCGAAGTCCTGGCCGAGCTTTTCTTTCCGACTTCTGATTTCATGGGAATGTTTTATCATCCTTTGTGTTACTTAGATTTAAAATTTAATTATAATTTTGCCCCCTTCTAGGGGTCAAATAACTATTTCCGAAATATTTCCAACACCTACAAGTATTATCGTGGTAAAATCTTTCTTATTGTTTTTCTCTTTTAAATGTCATGTTTACTACTCTATTTCAGACTCTATCAACTATTGCAGGAAGTCGAGGAAAGTGTATGTTGCACAATTTTAAGGGCACTATTCACATAGACTATGATTTGAATAGTGCTTCTTAGTGTTTTGTCCTGGAAAACATGCAGAAATGCACATGACTTCCCTGTAAACCCTTAGTACCTGAACCATTGACATACATTCATAACCAGTCTTTAAAATTTTAATCTTTTCTTTTCTTTTCTTTTCTTTTGTGATGAAGTCTCACTCTGTTGCCCTGGTTGGAGTCCAGTGGCATGCTCATGGCCACTGCAGCCTTGACCTGCTGGGCTTAGGCGATCCTTCCACCTCAGCCTTCCAAGTAGCTGGAACTACAGGAGCGTGCTACCATGCCTGGCTTATGTTTTGATTTGTTGGAGAGACAAAGTCTCATCAAGTTGCCCAGGCTGGTCTTGAACCCCTGGGTTCAGGTAATCCTCTCCCTTGGACTCCCAAAATGCTAGGATTACAGGCTGAGGCACTGCTCCTTGTCTGAATTTGTAATCTTCTAATTGAACTAACCCACACTGCTAATTATCTTTTTTTTAAAGTTTAGTTTCATTTATACCATTGTCCTGTTTGAAAATCCTCAATGTTTTACCAAAGGCATCCAGTTTCTGATTTTATAATATATGTCTTTGTCTAAATGCCCCCAACTTCTAGTCAAGTCACAAAAATGACTCTTGTGATCTTTTGAAACACAATTAACTTTTTGAATATTGCATGCATTAAGGACTGTTTGATAGTTAAGATACAAATCATTTGTTATTCACATACAAATTGGAAATACTACAAGCATAAAAAGGCTATTTCAAATATCTAGTGTAAAAACCATATGAAGCAAAAACAAACAAAAAATAAACTCATAAAGTCTGGGAACCAATTAAACTCTTCAGACACTTAGTACGAGAATTCCTGAGGTTTTCCTCTAGATTGTTGACTGTACTCAGCTCCCAGCAGCTACCTGGATCTGTGTAGCTCAGTGAAAAATACAAAATCTGGCTGGGCATAGTGGCTCAAGCCTGTCATCCCAGCACTTTGGAGGTCTGAGGCGAGTGGATTGTCTGAGCCTGCAAGTTCGGGACCAGCCTGGGCAACTTGGTGAGAACTTGTCTCTACAATAAATAATAATAAAAAAAAGAGCCGGGTGTGGTAGCATGTGCCTGTTGTTCCGGCTTCTTGGAAGGCTGAGGCAGAAGGATCATTGGAACCCAGCAGGTTGACACTGGGGTGGTCATGAATGTGCCACTGCACTATAGCCTGGGCAATGGAGTGAGACTCCAACTCAAAAAAAAAAAAAAAGCTTTTTCTGCACCTAATGATATAATCATGTGGTTCTTGTTTTTATATCTGTTGATGTATTTAATTACATATATGGTCTTGTGGATGTTGAACAAATCCTGCATCCTGGTGATGAAGCCTACTTGGTCATGGTGGATGATTTTTGAGATGTGTTTTTGGATCCAATTTGCTAGAATCTTGTTGAGGAGTTTTGCATCTATGTTCATAAGGGATATTGACCTGTAGTTCTCTTTTTTGTTGTTGTTGTTAGATATTTACCTGGTTTGGGTATCAGTTTGATGTTAGCTTCATAAAATGATTTGGGGAGAATTCCATCTTTCTCAATTGCCTGGAATACTTTCAATAGGATTGGAATCAGCTCCTCCTTGTCTGTTTTGTAGAATTCTGCTGGAAAGCTGTCTGGTCCGGGGATTTTTTTTGTAGCTAGTGTTCTAATGACTAAATCAATTTCCTGGGAAGTTATTGGTCTATTTAGTGTCTCATTGTCTTCTTGTTTCAACCTGGAAAGGTTATGTGTTGTTAGAAAGGGCTCTATTTCATTTAGGTTATCAAGTTTGTTTCTATACAGGTGTGCCTAGTAATTTCTGATAATCTTTTATATTTCTTCAGGACCAGTTGTGATTTGATCTGACAAGCTTCTGCAAAGCAAAGGAAACCATCAAGAGAGAGGGGAGACAGCCCATAGAATGGGAAAAAATATTTGCCACCTGTATATCTGACAAAGGCCTAACATCTAAGATCTACAAGGAACTCAAATGTGCTGAAAGGAAGAAAACAAACAACCCCATTCAAAAGTAGGCAAAAGACATGAATAGACACTTCTGAGAAGAAGATATATGGGCAACCAACAGACACATGAAAAAGTGCTCAGCCTCACTATTCATCTGATAAATGCAAATCCAAAACCACATTGAGATACCACCTAACCCCAGTAAGAATAACCATCATTAATAAAAGGATGTTGGTGAGGATGTGAAGAAAAAGGAATGCTTCTACACTGCTGGTGGGAATGCAAACTAGGGCAACCTCTTTGAAGGACAGTGTGGTGATTTCTGAAAGAACTAGAAATTGACCTTCCATATGACCCAGCAATCCCCCTATTGCGATTATGCCCAGAGGAACTCAAGTCTTTCTACCAAAAAGATACATGCATATGCATGTTTGTTGCAGCTCTATTCACAACAGCAAAAACAGAACCAACCACACTGCCCATTGAAGCTGAGCTGGATAAATAAAAATGTGGTACATATACACAATGGAATATTATGCAACCATAAAGAAGGACAAACATATGGACTTTGCAGCAGCTTGGATGGATTTAGAGTTGATCACACTCAGTGAACTATCACAGAAACAAAGAACAGAGTATCATTTGTTTTCACTCATAAGCGGACCTTGAACAATTATCATAATATTCTAAGAAAGGGATTGGCAGTAGTGTGAAACTGCCAGGGGAGGGGATATGGGTTTGGCAGTTGAGGGAAACTGCCAGGGGAGGAAGGGGCACAACTCATCAATAAGGGTACCTTCATAATGAACATTTGTATACCTAACCCTGAATGGTACCCCACATCTTTAAAATAAAGAAAAAGAAAGAAGAAAAAATATAAAATCTGAAAATAGACTGGCTTGTCTAGCTGAACACCCAAGTACACATATGGATGCTGTCTCATACCAGCACACTTGGGGCAGCTCCCAGAGAAGCAGCAGGGAAAAGTTTTGTTCATACTGATCCTTTCACATGTCACATCTCCTTCATTATCAATGACTGTTAATAATGCTTTTGGTCTTCTAGGGCTAGCTCACAGATATTCCTTCCACTGAAACATTCCTTGAGTATCTTCAGGGATTATGACCCTCTTTCCTCTGAATTTCCTGAAATATATACATATATATATATTTTTTAAATTACATTTATTTATTTTTATATACTGCATCTGTGTCAACAGCGCACCTTCCCACCAGCACATGAACTCTTTCAGGGAGGTCTCACTGCCTTGCTTGGCTTTTATCATCCTTTCCGTTTAGCAGGTAATGTCTGCCTTTGAGTCCGTTTTTGGCAAATAAGTGTTAGAATAAGGGAAATTTAAAGGGTTCTGTTAAAAGTTATCACATTCCCAAGTGTCCCTTTAAATTACAGAACAACCCCCTCCTGGGCCTTAAGCTAATTCTCTCCTACTCCATATGGCATTCTTCCTCCTCCCCTGACCGCCTCCCACCTAGAGCACCTTTTATAAAGTTCTGGGAAGCTGCACAGAAGACATTTTAGAGGCAAAAGATATTTCCATTTTTAACTTGTCGATCTGGATCTTCTTCTTGAGTGCACCTCCCATATTTTCAGCCCAACCTGATTCAAAGATTACACTCTATATAAATTATTGATGCCTAGATTCTGAAGTGTAACATTTTGAATTAAAACCAGTCACTTAATTACACTGCTTGACGCCTGATTATCCAAGATGCTGATTTGTATTTCTGTGGGATTGATCATTTTGGGAAGCCTGAGGTGCAATATTTCCACCTGCTGTCTCTATCTTATGGGCAGATTTACATATTTGACTAAATGCTGTTCACATTTTGATGAGATTTAAATTAATTATGCCTACAAAGGCTTATTTAAAAATGCCCAGTTGCATGATCTGCTGGAAGAATTCCCACTAAGTTTTCTAAGTTCAATTTAGGTGACTGATAACAATAACTAAAACAAAAAACAAAAAAACCAAAAAAAAAGTAGAAGAAGAAAAAAATCAAGAATAAAACCACGGTGTCATTACAACACAAATTTAGTTTTGTAACCCAATAAAAAATGCAACAAAATGAACCAGGCATAGTTAATAAAATGCATCACTGAGATTGGGCTGCATAGCAATTGCATTAAAAAGAGTAAGCATTATCATGTTATTTATTATAACATAATTTTTCTACAGCCAAACAAAATATGTGGGAGGTTGACTTAAGGAAAAGAAATTAAGTCACTCCAAGAACAGTTGTGGCTATCAAGACATTGTTGTGCTCCCAATTTAAACGCAGGTGAAAATTCAAAACGGGGTTGATACTCCATGGTCCACAGAACCAACTTGTCATGCAACAGTCTTCATGTTGAAGAGCATTGATAACAGATCTGGCAGCAGAACTGAGTCGTTAAAACATGACTTTTAACTCTTTTACTCTTGCAGCAAGAAATGCCCAGTAAATTACGGCTATGCATCAGTGTCATTATTAATGTGTTGTTAAAACGTCCATGCATATGCTGAGTTAGAAAATGCTCTGGCAAGTAGTGATTCTCTCTACATAGTAAATTTTTTCATTAAGCATTTTGACACTAAATGAATGCCATCTGGAATCCTGGAGTTACTATGGAAACAGAAGATGGGGAAGATCTCAGGGGACAACCCCCGCAAATACAAGCTGTGCGATTTTCTTCCCTAGTTCTCCACTACTTTACCCTGATTCTTGGACTTAGTTTGCCATTAATGCTCTGAGAGTGAAATTTCCAAAGTGCTTTGCCGGGCTTATTTCTCTATTACTACCCCAGCAATTTAAAACCGAGTAAACACCATCAAGGCCCTATTCACTTCTGCAAGGACTCATGATTCTAATTGCCGTTCCCTAAGTATTATGTATTGTTTGCACAAAAGAGCATTGCTTTGCCTTCAGATAATCTGTTCAATGACAGCTGCAATAAGAATTCCTCCTCCTATTCAGTGTCAGGTGTGTCCTCATAGCTTTCCTGTCTTCCTTTTGTGAGTGCTAATTATCTCAGTCTTCTGATCTTAATATCTATGCTGAAACATCTGTATTTCATAGATTATAATACAAGAAGGCACCTGGATTTTTTTTCTGTTAGGTTTATACCCCTGATTTTCCCCTGTTTTGTTACTTTTTCATGTCTAACATTTCCACTAAAGGAAGGAAGGACACTGGCCTCCTTCTGTGTATATCTTTTAGGGCAGTGCTAGTCAGGTAACAGAAGAACTCTGGAATCTCAGTGGCTTGACAAAATAGGCAATTATTTCTCACCCACATAAAATCCAAAGTGGGAGATCCTGATTGGCAGATATGCTCTTCCAAGCAGTGAAGGAAATATCGTTGTGACCCTCCTAACTTTAAAATGTGACTTCCAAGATCTCTGCAATCGTGTGCATTTCAGCCAGCCAAAAGTGAGACAGCATGAAGAAGCACACGGGAGGTTTTCCTGAGTCAGACCTGCAGGTGAACCATATCAGCTCTGCTTGACTGGAATTCCATTTGCATATAAGGGTGAGTGGGAAATGGAGTTCAGGTGTGCACCCCAAAATAAGAGAAAGCAGTTTTGATGAACAGCTAGAGAGTCTCTCTCTCTCTCTCTCTCTCTCTCTTTTTTTTTTTAACTAAGCGAACGTCACATTAAGACATCTAGTTGAATGAGAGCATATTTTGATAAATTCATCTTTTGGTTCCCTTAGTGCAGCTTTTGCTTGCTGTGCCTAGTTAATGACTGTGGATGGTCCAAAATGTATTGCTCTTTCATGTCATACTAGAATTTAAAGGGGAACTGAAGCATGAATCCCACAACAACATAAGAGAGAGATCAAGGAGGAGGAAAGGAGAGAGGAGGGTACTGACAGAAGGACCAGTGAATAGCCAGCACCGTTCTGTAAAAGGTCAGTGGGGTATGAAACCCTTGGGGATGCCTCTGGTTACCAAATGGTGGAGATAATGGGTTTGTTACCATTCTTTTGGTTGCAAGTGCAGAATTCCCTTCAGGTTAGCACAAGGCCAAGTGAAATGTGTTGGGAGAATACTGAAATAGCTCTTAGGACTATTCTTTCATTTTCAACCTTTTCATTCTTACTCTCTGCACTTAAACTAACTTGCTTGTCAGTGTACATGGCATCAAATACCCGCCCCAGCCATAAAACTACTGCAAGACACATAAGTAAAACTGCAATCTTTACAATTGAATGGACAAATTTATGTAAGTATCTTGGTTCAAACAACCGTGCCCAGGAGATCAGAATCAGTGCATTCGTTCATTCCTTCCACAAAGTTGCATTGAGTGTATTCTTTGCACTAGGCACTATTCTATAAATGTATTATAAAAATGGATGTAGGGGCCTGTGTGTGTGCGTGCGTGTGCCTGTTAATAAAAGGAAAGTATAGGTTGAACAGACACCCCAAAGCATAAAACATACAGTTTTATTGTCTAATATATACTGTGTATATATATGTATACGTGTGTGTGTGAGTGTGTGTGTGTGTGTTTGTGTGGGTGTGTGTGTGTGTGTGTGTGTACGTGTGCTTAATTTTGCCGGCTAATGTTTAGAAGACTTAAAAGTAGCTTTTATATTTAGAAATCAGTTTTAAAAATGAGAATTTACCTGTGTCTCTCGGTGTAAAATGGGCAAGTAAAAGCAGAGGATGGATTTAAGAACAAAAACCCGCTAAATAAATTTGGCAAAAGAGAACTTCTTATGTTTTTGTTAAATTAACTACAAGCATTTCTGTTAAATAAATTTGGTAAAAGAAAATGTCTTATTTTTTGTTAATTACAAGCATTTCTGTTATGGCTTTACGTTGTTAAAACAGAATGTGTTTGATGACTTGTTATCAGACTGTTACCAATCAAAGACTGTGAAATTTGAAATGAATAAAAAATTGAAACATATGGGTGTGAATATACATGTTTATATGTATGTATATATAATACATGTATGTTAATGTATGCATGGATATGTGTGTATATAGATATAGGTATGTATACACATGTAAAATTGTGGACAACTGAGAATCTTCACTTAGGAGTAATCTTAAATCAGGATAGAAATGAGAATATCCTTTGTGTGAAAAATTGGTACAGTATTTCTAGATGAGACATGAATAATATTATAAAGCACATAAATTTATCATTCTTATACAAATACAATGAAAAGTAGAACTGGTTATATCTTATTGACTAAAATATGCCTATAATAGTTGGAGGAAGAAGAGTGCAAGATTGTGGGCTCTACACAAACAAAACTGTGAAACAAAGCTCTGATATCTTCATACTAAGCAAACCACTTTGCCTGAAATGATTTCCTGATAATTAACCTATTTCTTTCTTATCAAAGATTTTTCCTCATATATATATATACTGAAATGAATTTAGCAGTGAGCTGAACTTATGAATGGTATAGAGCTATTGTGACCATAACAGTAGGTTCTCACTGGTAACCTCCCAAATGTCACTGAGTCACAAAAGTCAAGGCATAGGGGAAGAAGCTTCAAGAATTCAGTAAAATTGCCATGATGATTAAAAAATAACAGTGAGTGACAACAGCCTCCATATGGGCACCCACTATGTGTCAGAAAGTATAATG
Organism: Carlito syrichta; assembly: GCF_000164805.1. Lineage (NCBI taxonomy): Eukaryota > Metazoa > Chordata > Mammalia > Primates > Tarsiidae > Carlito > Carlito syrichta. The sequence goes on along the minus strand of NW_007231735.1, from coordinate 33,378 downwards.
GGAATATTTAGCATACTTATTGTATTTGATCCCTATGTTCGCACTTAAAAAGAATTAACTTTTATCCCATCTTGCATATGGTAAAACTGAGTAACAGAGGGAAAAAAATACATAAAATCACATATCTAAGCCTGACCTGTCTAATATGGTAGCCATGAGCTACATGTGACTATTTAATTTTATTTTTATTTTTTTGAGGGAATGTTTATTTATCTATTAATTTATGGCAAGAGCTCTTAATATAAACTGTCTTGTTAATGAATTGTAAATGCATAATACAGTATTGTTGACTATAGATATTACACAGTGCAGCACATCCCAGAACAAATTCAACTTGCATAACTAAAACTTTATGTCAATGGACCAACAATTTGTCCACATGACTGTTTAAATATAAATGCAAATTAAGTAAAATTAAGTAATATAAAACATTTAAATCCTCAGTATTACCATTTACATTTAAATGCCAGCAGTCATGTGACCAGGGGCCGCCATATTGTACAGCACAGACATAGAAGATTTCTATAATTTTAGAAACTTCAATTCTATACTAATATTCTAGACTGTAGAAGAGTCTTGGTTCAAACCCAGGTTGTCACGAGGCCTGTGCCCTATCCTCTTTGGTAATACATGGATAATATTTACACCTATTCAATTTGGAATCTTTAAATCCCAAGGTATTGCTTCATTTAATTATCATGCTTCATTCATTTGAAACTAATAAACATAAAAATAAGTTTTACTGTTTTTGAATATTTCTTTTTTTCAGATCAGAAAATATAGTTTATTTAGAAAGTAAATTAAAGACAGAGAGAGAAAGGGTGATTCACCTCCCCAAGATATGGGAGGGGGCCAAAGCTTAAGAAAACTTTGCTTGGCCATAACCCAATGAGCACATGGCTATACCATAACTCAGCAAGGCAATGACCGTTTTTGAGTGTTTCTGTGGCTATTAATCATATCTGATTACAAAGTTTTTAATTTTTTCTCTATTCACTATTAAAGGGTTGATCAGAGTGTGATTTAAATAAAAATACTTAAGGCCAAAGTATTCACAAATAAATAACTTATGAAAATAATTCCAGCCTTCTTCATCTATTTATGTGTAGATATTTTTCTGTGTCTTGAGGATACATTGGTATCTCGCAACAGTCAAAAATTCCTGTCTTTACAAGTTTCCATTCTAGTGAGGAGACAGACAAGTTTACAATATATTTATACCATGTTAGAAAATGCTATATTTATTTTAAAATATACAAAAAAGGTACAGTGGAGGTTGCAATTTCAAATAGGGTTTTATATGTTGCAGAGAGGATGGCATCTGAGTTTAGTCCAAAAGTAGCTGATGGGTATTTGGGGGAAGAACAGTGATGTCATGGAGAACGGGTATAAAGATTCCAACTTCTATCAAGGTGGAAGCATGCTTAATGAGTTCTAGGTCAGCAAGAGGGGCAGGAACCTCTGATGGGAAAATAGAAGGAGTAAAAATGAAGTCAGCAAAGTAAGTAGGAGAGGAAATTTTGCCAATTATGTAGGATCATGTAGGTTGTTTAAAATATTTAACTTTTCCTCTGAGAAACGAGGAGACACCAAGGGTACATCATTGCAGATATGTTCTAAGAAGCATTTTATCAAAAGCACATACTTTGATAAACACCTGAAGTTCTCATAAGTGAGTCATACAATCTTCATACAACTGTATATGTGAATTTGCATTCAATAACTCTTCTTTAGATATTCATTACATTTAGAGCAAACTGTTATGACTATACTCCAATTAGTGAGCACCAGCTAAGAGTACTTATGATCTTCATTTGGTAGATAACCTTGTAAGTACTTCTTAGATGGATTTTATCAAATGCTTCCTAGGAACTTAACCACCTGCAAGGTAATTCAGCCCATTTATCTCAGTTTGGCTTCTTTTTCCTAAATGAGAAGTAGTACAAACAGTCCCCAACTTACAATTTTCTGACTTTGTTATGGTGTGAAAACAATATGCATTCAGCAAAAACTGTTTTTCCCGGCCATTGCCAGACCATTGCTGTCATTTGTGCTGAGTTATGGTGTGGCCATGTGCTCTCTGAGCAATGACCAGGTCATGTTTTCTTTTTTTTTTCTTTTTTTGAGTTGGAGTCTCACTCTATCACCCAGACTGGAGTGCAGTGGCCGCTCCCGGCCACCGCAGCCTCAACCCGCTGGGTTCTGGCAATCCTCCGCCTCAGCCTTCCAAGTAGCCGGAATTACAGGCATGTGCTACCACGCCTGGCTGATTTTTTGATTTATTGTAAAGGTGAGGTCTCGCTGTCCAGGTGGGTCTCGAACCCGCGGGCTCAGGCAATCCACTCACCTCAGCCTCCCAAAGGCGCGAGATTACAGGCTGAGCCACCGAGCCCGGCTAGGTCATGTTTTCTTAAACTTCGGCTCCCTTCCCTACTTATGGAGGTGCATCTCCTCTTTCCCTTTATGTCTAATTTACTTTCTAAATAAACTATATTTTCTAATCTAAAACAAACAAACAAAAACCTGTTTTTCCCTTTCCTTATAGCATTTAATGAAGTATATAAGATACTCGAGATATCATTATAAAATAGATTTTGTGTTAGATCATTTTGCCCAACTGTAGGCTAATATAAATGTTCTAAGCAAGTTCAAGGTAGGTTAGGCCAAGCTATGATGTGCACTAGGTTAGGAATTAAGTGCATTTCTATCTTATAATATTTTCAACTTAGTACAAGTTTATTGGGAAGTAACCTCACTGTGGATCAAGATATGAACTCATGGATCCATTTAGTCATTTACTCATGTTCTTATTCACTTAACCAAACACTTTCTGAATTACTACTATGTCAACTCCCTGAAAAAAAATTAAGTCAGGTGTGTTTCTTCAAAAGTTTTTAATTTAATGCTGAAACATAAATAAGCAAGTACAAACAATACTTGATAAAGCTCTTCACAATCTAGTGGAAACATCCTTGATATGCCAAGCACAGTACTTGATAGTTCAACATTATCTTACATAATTCTGCTAATGACTTTATCTGTATTCTCTTTCTTTAAGACATAAAGGTAGATATAGCAGTGATGAGTTCGGAGTGGTATTCCTTGATGTGCCACTTTTCTTTCTTCAAGTCAAAGTAAATCTTCCAAGCAGATAAAAGAGGCATACATTACTACTACACTACTAATACTTAAAAAAAAAAAGGGAGGAGGCATTGTCCTCCAAAGTCATAATTTTTGCTTCCAGGCAAGCATCTGCAGGTGTGTGTGTTTTTTTTTTTTTTTGAAGGAAAGTTACTGAAATCACTGCACAAAAGGGCAGTGTGCCCAGTCCTGCAAATTAACTTCCCATAACCTTGCAGATACATTTTAGTATTTTGGCTTTTGAAGTCTTTGCAGTTTATATGATGCTACATCCACTCTTCGGAGATTGGATTGTGTTCTTGAGCCTCTTTGTCCTGTTCACATATTTAGTTCAGCTCATATTATCTTTTATGGCTCCTTCTTCTGTACCATAAGGAGGAATCAAACACACATAGGAAAGCTTAAAACCTACAGGCGGCTGAATATTCTGGATGCTAACACATGTTTATTTATTAGACAAGACTTTGTGCTATTTGAAATATATGGCATTTTTGTAATAAAACTGGGGATTACCATCTTTAAGACATTCAAAATAGATCTGAAACTGGATTTTATTCATTATCTTGGGGATAGAAAAATTGCTGAAGTGACTTTTTAACCCATTGTTAAATGAGATATGTTTCTCTTACAGAGTATAAGAATATTAACAAGAAACTGAATTAATAGGACACATTACTTAAACTCAACTGATTTAAAAACTAATTTATCTGAATGGATCTTCTAAATTTTTTAAAAAATGTTCACATGGTAACTAATTTTGTAATTATTAATTCACTTAAAATTTAACCTGATCTTGAGTATAGGTGGTATTTTATAATACCATTTTTATGTATGAATGATCATATAAATTTAATTATCGCAGCATTATTCACAATAGCAAGAACCTGAAAACAACCATGCTGCCCATCAAAAGAGGACTGGATTAAAAAAATGTGGTACATATACACGATGGAATACTACGCAGCCATAAAAAAGAACAAAATCATGAATTTCGCTGCAACCTGGATGGAACTAGAGTCTATAATACTGAGTGACCTCTCACAAAAACAAAAATCCGAATATCACATGTTCTCACTCATATAATGGACCTTGAACATCCAATGCAATACTATAAGAAAATGACTGATGGTACTGGGAAACTATGGGGGGGAGGGGGGATAGGATTGACAGTAGCAAATATCTGTCAGGGGATGGGAAAACACTTCTTATCTACAGGGTGCCTGAATGAAACGTAATTGTACACCTAACCCTTAACTGTACCCCACAAAACCATAATAAAAAATACTGATTAATGAAAAAAAAATAATAATAATTTTAAAAAATTAAAAGATTTTTTTCTAAAGACCTTCTTTGTATATGTTTCAAACTATATTTGAAACAGTATTTCATATAATCACTGTGTTATATCAACACTAGGACTTACCAGTGTCCTTGTCAGGGTTCTCATAGAAATAGACTCCCTATCATAATGTCTTGAGACTTTTTGATAGAAACATAGCTTTGAAGAAGGGCTGTATCAATCAGGATAGTCTAGTTTACTCTGTATCGTGATCTAATATGTCATGGTTTTAGAATAGAGGTGTATTTTTCACACATGTTACCTGTATACCATAAGTCACTGGGAAATCCGGTTTCACCTGTCCTCATCTGGGATGTAACCTCACTGTGGATCAAGACATGAACTCATGGATTCATTTAGATCTTGAGTGGGGGAAGCTTGTTATTTGGATTTGTTGGTGGTTACTGCTATATGGGAAGATGGAGAATTGTGTTCCAGCTCTTAAAGTCTTCTGCCTGAAAGTTGCACTTACCTTTTGCACGTTTCCTTGGGTAAAAAAAAAGTCACATAGCCATGCCTAACTTTCAGGAATAGAAAATTAAGTATATTTCCACTGTGTGCCCAGAATGAAGAGAACCAAATATATATTGTGGGTACTATCAATGTCTACTATGGTTATTACAGAAGGACAGAAGGAAAGAAATTTTTAAAAAGGAGGGGGAGGAGAAAGGGGAGGAGAATGAAAAGAGAAAGGGAGAAAGAGAGACAGAAAGAGAAAAAAGAAGAAAGGAGGGAGAGAGGTAAGGAAGGAAAGAAGGAGAAGGAGGGAGGGAAGGAAGAAGAGAGGGAGGAAGAAAAGAAGAGAGGGAGGGAGACAAGGGGAGATGGAGAGAGGGGAATACAAGGAAGGAAACCTGGCTGAAATACTCAAAATGTGCATCTGTGTGTGCATGCCTCCTTTAATAGCAATACATGCAAATATTGATTTACATTTAAAATGTATTAGGTGGGTTAGGATAGGCTTCACAGATTAGGTGACTTTTCAGTGTGACCTTGAAGAAGAGGATTCAAAATTCATCAGAGAGGTTAGAGGGTTTCCAGATAAAACAGTAACATGACCAATGAAATGGAGCCAAGAAAGAGAATGGTGATTAAGAAGCTGGAGAAAGTTTTGATTGTTTACCTTTTTATCACAGGATGTGATAGCTTGAATTATTGATCATTAAATATTTACTTTGCTCTCTTTTATTGGTGGGAGATATACATCCCCGCCTTATTTATTTTAGGCTTGGTCCCGTGTGACTTTTCTGGCTAATGGAATTTAGGCTGAATTGAAATTGCAAATTCTGAGCTCTGACTTTACGAGGTGTCATGTGTTTCTGCGTGCCCCTGCCTGTATCTGACTGCTTACATGAAAATAATATACCCAAGTAGTCTATGCCACCTGCTTGGGTTCTAGTTTGAAATGTAAGAAGCAAAGCCACCTCTACTAAACAGCAGGCCCATAGCAAGCCTACAGACCCATGAGTGAGACAATAAACATGTGTCACTATTTAAGTAAATGTGGTGGTGGTTACTTTTCTCTAGGGCATTATTTTCTTAGCAGCTGGGTAATATAATGGAAATATTATAATTGTTATCTTAAATATTTCAAGAGAGAGTTGGGTGAATAAGTTGATTTTTAAGTCAAATAAAACTTTATGACTTTTATTTAAATAAAAATGGATCTGTAATATCTTCTTTATTAATATGTAAGTGGGTGAGTAGGAAATGGGTTGAGGATATTGGTTTAGCTCCTTGAAGCCAAAATCCAGACATGGTAGCTTTTTGTTTGTTGTTCTGCATATAGGAACCAAGACAAGAAGGAGCTTTGTTGTGCTGTCTTTGTACCTTCTCTCACCTTCATGGTCTTCCCTAATCCTTCAGAGTTATGTGTGTTAATAGGTTAGTGAAAGCTGAAATCGTTCTTTATGCCTTACATTAATCCTTATCTGAGTTACATGTAGTATCAATTTCTTGTATGTGAATGTCACAGTCCTCAGTTTTAATGCAGATTTTGAAACTGTGATCTAATGATTAAAAACCAATCTTTGGAGAAAAATAGAATTGAGTTTGAAACTTGACTCGACCACTACCTTAGGTAAATTATTAAATGTTTTGTCTTCTATGTCCTGTATTTGGGCTTTTATTTTGGTAATCTGGATTCATCTGCTGAAGTTAGGGGTTTGCTGGTCTTATCTTTCCAGCTCACTTAGTTGATTTATTGAACTGTTAACTTGTGATCTTTCCTTTTCTAGATATGTGTTCATAAAGAAATGAATTCTCCTCTCAGTACTGATTTCATGGAATCCCAGAGGTTTTGGTAAGATGTGTCATTATTTTAATTTGTTTCTAGAAATCTTTAATTTCTGCTTTAATTTCCATATTGACCCAGGAGTTGTTCAGCATCATGCTATTTAGCTTGATGGGTAGCTTTGTTGATGTTGATATTTATTTTTATTCCACTATGGTCTGAGAAGGTGCATGGCAGTATTTTAATCTTATGAAATTTGTTTATGCTTGATTCATGACCAAGGATGTGGCTGATCTTGGAGTATGTTCTATGTGGTGATGAATAGAATGTATCTTCTGTGGTTGTTGGGTGGAGTGTTCTGTAGGTATCTATTAAGTCCATTTGGTCAAGTATCAAGTTGAGGTTCTGAACTTCTTGTTGATTATTTTGTCTTGATGATCTATCTAGGGTGGTTAGTGGGGTATGTAAGTCCCCAACTATGATAGTGTCAGAGTAAATATCTTTTTTTAGTTTACCTGGAATCTGCTTTATAAAGGTTGGTGCCTCTATATTGGGTGCATATATGTTTTGGATGGATATTTCTTATTGATGAATTGAAATTTTTATCATTATGTAGTGACTGCTGTATCTTTTTAAATTTTTGATAGCTTAAAGGTTGATGGGATTATAAACTAGTACAAAAAAGTACCTAAAAACCAACTTCTCATATGACCCAGCAATCCCCATTCTAGGAATATACCCAGAAGAACTCAAATCACTATATGAAAAAGATACCTGTACATGCATATTTATTGTAGCATCATTCACAAAAGCAAAAACATGGAGCCTACTGTGCTTCCCATTGAAAGTGAACTGGATAAAACTATGTGGTACATATACATGATGGAATATTATGCAACCATAAAGAAGGACACAATTATGAACTTTGCAGCAACTTGGATGGATTTAGAGTTTATAATACTCAGTGATCTATCACAGAAACAAAAAACTGAGTACCACATGTTCTCACTCATAAGCAGACACTGAATAATTATCATAATACTATAAGAAAGGGATTGACAGTAGTGGGAAACTGCCTTGGGCGGGGGCGGGCACACTTTATCAATAAGGGTACCTGATCTCAAACCAGGTGAAATGGAGACCAAAGTGAGGCCCAAGCTTTACCTGTACAATGGCCATTTGTATACCTAACTCTGAATTGTACCCCGTATTTTTAAAGTAAAAGTATTCTTAAAAGAATAAAAAGAAAAAAACTTTTAAAGCTCGATGTTTGCCATATAAAAAAGTGAGGGTAATAATATTACCTATTATACCTGGTGGGTTTAAACTAATGTACATAAAGGCATTTAGCATAATGCCTGGTACCAAAGGAAGAGCCAATGATGACAATGATGATAATGGCTTTGTGTTGATGTTTTCATGAAAATTAGAGCACAGGAAAACAAATATCTATAGGAAAGAAAATATCTATTTATGTCATCATGTTACCCTCCTATCCTAAACTTTGCATTATTTGATTTTTAGTTTACCTAAGAAGAGAAAATGTCATATGGATGATTTCCCCTGGTGACTTGTTATTTTAGCATAGCATGCAAAAAGAAGATTCTAATCCCTTAATATATAAAACTAAATTATTTCAGTACACAATTGTCTTTTTAGTAAAAGCACATAAATAAAACTAAATAAAAAATCAGGTTAGAGTAATTCCTGATACAATAATCTTATTTCTGAAAATAATACGAATTCTTCATGGCTTCTTAATATGCCCAAATTGGAATCACCTGTATAGAATATTTTCCATCAGTTCATTAAGGACTCAAAGTTTAATTGTTCCTGTTCTTCATCCATATAAATGCATTGCGAACCATTTCACTGATGAGATAAACACATTGCTGAAGCTATTGCCACATTTTTGTCTGCAGCCACATAACAGTAAACTTTTATTTTGTCAAATAGTCTGTCATTTAGAAAATTACATAAAAGATATACCAGAGAACAAGATATCTAAAATTATGCAATCAACTGTATAAAATGAAGATGATGTGAGTGTAAATGGCTATATTTTGGCAGAATTATAAGGAAAAAGGAACATCTTGATCATTAACCAGGATGCATTATCCATGTACATGGGCTAGGTGAGTGTGTATATGTGTGTAAATATTAAGAGATGTATGTTCAGGGTGTGCATGGTGCTGTTCTTGGTGGCATAAGGCTATACATAATACTGAGACACGGATCTCCAAAAGTCCTTTAAACCAAATGCAAGCACAAAAATAACTTATATTGGGCAAGGTTCTTGGTTGCAAGCTCTGACTAGCTTAAGAAAAAAAGGTAATTTATAGACCCTAGGAATGATAAATCTCAAAAATAATGAATACTTGATTCAGGCTAGTTAGAGTCAAGATTAGAACCAACCTAGATGGATCTCTATCTGCCTCTCGGCTCTACTCTTTCTTGTGTCGACTTGATTTTTATGTGTACTCTCAGCTCTTCATGGCTCCTGACAGCTCCAAGTCTTTCTGTTAGTAATTTCAGAAGTATTTATATCTGTATATTCTATTGATTTTTTAATCTTCCTTATAACAATATAACTATAACTACAGTTACATAGTTATTATTATAACTATACCACAATAACTCTATATACTATTCCTGAATCCTAACATAATCTTTCCCCTTTCTTCAATGGATCAATCATTAATATTTATTGAAAATGCAGTTCAGACTTTACCTTCTCTAGGGAGACTTCCATGATCATCTGAGCCTGGTATCTCTTAATTATGTGCTATTTACAGCATCTGTTTCAGTCTCTTCTAGCATTTATTACATGATCAGAAATGTCTAGCTTTTATTTTTAAACCTTTAGCACAAAATATGTTGCCTATTAGAAAGTAAATGCTCAGCTGGGCTCGGTGGCTCAGCCTGTAATCCCGTGCCTTTGGGAGGCTGAGGTGAGTGGATTGCCTGAGCCCGCGGGTTCAAGACCCGCCTTGGCAGGCGAGACCTCAGCTCTACAATAAATCAAAAAATTAGCTGGGCGTGGTAGCGCGCACCTGTAGTTCCAGCTACTCAGAAGGCTGAGGCGGAAGGATCGCCGGAGCCTAGCAGGTCGAGGCTGCGGTGGCCGGGAGCGGCCACTGCACTCCAGTCTGGGCGACAGAGTGAGACTCCAATTCAAAAAAAAAAAAAAAAAAAGAAAGTAAATGCTCAATAGAGACCCATTTTTTTCAAAATGTCTCAGTTCTTATATTAGTGGAAGAAACGTCATATTGAAAGCAATCATTTAAAAATAAGGTATCTGATTTTCATAGGCATTGTCTTTTCAATTAAATATACCATAAACATATTTATATTTTAGTAATATGTAAAATGCCTCTTTTACCCTTTCCTCTTTGTAAGCCCTTTACCTTGTAACTATTTTTATTAGCATGTACATTTTTTGCTCCCACCAAAAACCCAGCTTTGTAGGAGAATTAATTCATTTAAACAGATTACATGTCTGAAAAATGGTATTTTTATTTATAATTATATATCACTTGAGATTTCTTAGAGAAGATCAGTAGAATAATCAATAACGAAAGATTATAGTCTAAATATTTTGTCCATATTATTATGAAAAATAACTCATTATCCACCATTTTTCCTCCACCTTTTTATTCTTTTCTTTTCTCTTTCTTTCTCCCTCCTCATCATCCTTCTTTCTCTCTCTCTCTTTCTACCATTTTCCCTCCTCCATCATCGCCATAATTTACATTGTCATGGAATGCTCATCAAGTCCTAAACAGTCCAGGCCAGAAATATGAAAGCATGAAGCCAACTGGTATGAAGTTATAGGTGCTAAACTTCTTGGTGAGGTACCAAACATAGTGTCTGGTTATGACATTACATTGCAAGACACTAGGACAATTGAGGAAGCAAATACAAAACCAAACCAAACCAAATAAACAATAACAACAACAAAAGCATAAAAAACAAACAAATATGTCAGGTGTATTCTTCCCCATGGCTGCCAATTTATTTTCTTTGCTTTGCAGACTATTGTAGCCTCCAAATATAGGCTAAAAAAATGACAGAAAGTTAAAGACCTGACTTCTAGTCTTCCATTAACTTCTGTCTTACTGGAAGCGGTATAATATAGTGTTTAAAGAACATCCACTGGGACCAGATATCACCAATGCTGTGCCCTACCCCCAACTATGTAACTTTGTTCAAGTCACATGATCCCTTCTGTTTATTTCCTCATGGGGTTATGGTAGGATTTCATAGATAATTAATATAAAAGTTAGAACTGTGTCAAGCATGCAATATTGTACAAATCCATATTAGACTTCAGCTACCTCAGCTATATAATTTTAAAAAAGGATCTAGATCATCTCTAACATTTATTTCTGCCCTGACCCTTATGGCCCTAAGCATTTTCAATCACATTGCCTCCAGTGATCCTAAAAAAAATTATTATGAGAAAGGCTGAAATATATTAATAGCCTCAGTTACAAAAAAGAAAATTGAGACGTTAATAGTCCCAGTTACAAAGCAGAAAATTGGGATTCAATTCATAAAAGTGCTTACCTGAAGCCACTTGGTTAATATGCATGATTCTGAATTCATCATATTTTACGGTGTCTGCTGTAGTTTATAATTATCATTTCTCACCTTCAAGACCAAGACATTTATTTTCCAAGTTTCTGGAGATGTTGGCAGGTGACAGGTCTCAGCTGAGTCCTCCAGTCCTGCCATCTGCTGAAAGGGTCCTCCCTCACTCAAAGTTCTGCCCTCTTCTGCAGGCAGGACACGTCCAATGTCTGGTCAAAGTGAGAGTTGAGGCCCGGCCTTTGCGGGAAAGACTCGGAAGGCAACAAACACTCCATCAGTTTCACTAAGACCATGGCGATGACTGTATCTCACTTCGACGCCTGCCTCTGGTTCATACTGCTTTCTTTACTGCCCTGCAAGCGTCAATCTAATAATCTTCCTAACACAAATATCCATCTCACAGAGACTTTCTCAGGGAATCCAACCTGTAACACTCTGGAATCCTTTTAAGCTTCTCTTTGTAAGAACAAAGGTGAGAAGGCAGGAACATAAACAGAGCAAGGGAGAGATCAACTTATAAATGCTATATTTAGCCGGGTTCGGTGGCTCAGCCTGTCATTCCGTGCCTTTGGGAGGCTGAGGTGAGTGGATTGCCTGAGCCCGCGGGTTCGAGACCCACCTGGGCAGCGAGACCTCATCTCGACAATAAATCAAAAAATCAGCTGGGCGTGATAGCACATGCCTGTTATTCCGGCTACTTGGAAGGCTGAGGCGGAAGGATCGCCGGAGCCCAGCAGGTCGAGGCTGCGGTGGCCGGGAGCGGCCACTGCACTCCAGTCTGGGCGAAGAGTGAGACTCCACTCAAAAAAAAAAAAAAAAAAAAAAAAAGCTATATTTATATCATCAAAGTAAAGTCTTATTTTAGGATCATACTTTTACATTTATAATTACTGTTATAAAACGCATAAAATTTACAATCTTAAAAAATAATAACTTTCGTAAAAATAAGATACGCTGAAGTTCAATGTATTTTAAGACTATTTAAAATTACTGTGTGTTGGTGTCTTCAGGTGTTGCTTATACTGAGACAGAATCAAATGCAATAGTTGGTATATTTGCTTCTGCTTAAATTAATCTTGACACTTTGAATGCTTATACAAATTCTCAGAGTAGTAGCTGTAACCTTGGGAAGAAAAGTATCTATGTGCATTGCTAATCTACACAATGACTAGAAAAATTACTCCATTATAAGAAGAAAGTGAACCATCAGTCAAACAATTTCAATTCTGTCTAATATAGATTTTGTAAAAGCCCAGGAAAGGTGTATCACATCATTGCTAAGCATTTGTGGAAGTTTAGAAGCACTTAAATTCAAAGGAATACAAAAGCTGGAGGTAACTTAATTATTACTTCTTAGGGGAAGTTTAGTGTTAGATGTAATACCAAGGAAAATTTAGTGATGTGAATTTAGTGAATGCATTTCTATTTCAGTTAGATGCTGATTTTTAGGGTCATATTTGAATGCAAGGTTTAGTCTTTTTTTGTTTTAAAAATATTATTTAAGTAGCCCTCTAATTTAGATACTATTTACTCCTTTTTCAGTACTTGGTTGACTACAGATGTTGTGATGTTGATGTTTATTTCTATGAAGACAATCTCATAGAAACTCAAAGAAAGAAATTTCAAATAGAATTAATTATTCAAGATATTAGTGTGATGGAGTTGCCACAATAAACCACAGACTGGATTTCTTAACAAAAACAAATTTCCTTAAGTTCTGGCGTCTGCAAGTCCAAGATCAAAGTATCAGCAGGGTTGCTTTTGCCTGAGGTGAGACTTTTTCTCATTGGCCACCTTTTCTCATTGTGACCTCACATTCTCACTCTAAGGTCTATGTATTGTTTGTGCACTAGACTCCCTTTCTTAGAAAAACACTAGTCATACTGGAGTAGGAACCAAGTATATGAACTCATTTTACCTTCATTACCTGTTTAAAGACTGTTTCTCCAAATACAGTCATATCTTGAGATATTGAGAGATAGTACTTTAACAGGCAACTTTTAGGGAGACATAATTTAGTTCACAAGAGATGGTAGTATATGTTCTAGCTCCATATCAATTCATTAGAACATACTACATAAGTGGGTTTATGGAATAATGAAGATTGCTTCAATTATAGCTCTAACATTCACAAATTGATATTTAACAGAACCCTTGATTCCTCTGCCTTAGTAGATATAAGACGTATATGGTAACACCATGAACAATACATTTTTTAAGGAAAAGAAAGTTTAGTGAAGTTTTTCATGACTGTGGAAAACTTCTGGAGGAAACAGATCTCAGTCGGGGATGAAATGATAAGTAAAATTCAAATAGATGAAGAAGAAAGGAAAGGAAAGGGCATTTCAGGTGAGTGAAATGATGTAACCGATGACATACTCATAGACAAAGCACATGGAATGATGAAGATACAGTGAATAAATCAGCCTGGCTAGAGGAGAAGGTCACTGAAGATATTCTGCAGGGGAAAACTATATTAAGGAGATTAAACTGGCAACAAAAGTGAGGATAGATTGCAGAGCGAGAGGCTGGAGATAAATTAGAATGCTAATGCAATAAGTTGAACAAAGTAATATTGAACTCAGATGATGGTGTTGAAACTTAGAAGGTGGTAAAGATACAAGAGGTATTATGAAGGAATTGGTGAACCAGCATTTGTTTTTTAGTATGAGAACTGCGTGAGAACTTTCAGAATATTAATTTGGAAGTGAAGCTTCTTTTTCCGAGGGCAAAGAGTGAGTTCAATTGTAGACATATGAAAAGGTCACAGATTATCTAAGTCAAAATATCTGGTTTGCAGTTAGAAAATGGTGATATTGCCTAGAACGTTCTCATGTAAGATGGAGATACTTGTGTATGGGTTAAGTGGCTCAAATTTTAAGAGTTGAATGGGTAGGAAGTCATGGAACATGTGACTATCAATGGTGTTGTGGTATGAGTTATTCATAACAAAGTTAAGACCTTGAAAGTAGCATAATATAATTGAATAATGAGGACTTGAATATAATCCTACTGATATAAGGAATAAGCCTTAAGGATTACCAATGAAATCAAGGAAGTCAAGAGTTGCAAAGTGTTGTTGATATAATGCTCAAGCAATCTATACAATGGTTGAAACCATTAGGGCCAAATCCTAAATTCAGCTTGAGATTAGAGGTAGTCCTGATAGCAAGTAAGATAAAAGCAGCACTGTGTTAACAAAGAAATCCCAATGAATATAGTCTTCTATTGATGATATGAAAATTCATTACAGACCAATGGTCATTTTTACTCTTTTAGGGTATAATTTGTCTTCCTATTCAGATTGCAATCCTCTTTTGAAGAACCCCATTATATTTCTTTAAGGAAATGGGTACACATTTTTGCACATAGTATTCTAAGTATGAACTTCCCTAAATTTTAAATACTTAAAACTTTTAACAAAATCAATAAATAATTTGACCTGATGGGCAAACATGGACTATATCTCTATCTACATGTATATACATAGTTAAATACAAATGTATTTAGACTAATATAATAATAGAATATCTAAATTAAGTGTATATAAAATATATTTAAATCGATTAAAATAATAAATAAAGCCATTAGAATAATGCATGACACTTGAGAGGTGTTCAATAAATAGCGACTATAGTTGATATTTAAATTAATAGCACATTTAAATTTCCTTACATTCAAATATGAAAAGGAAAATACCTGTGGGAAAAGCTTTTAACTACTGAGCACTCACACCAATATTTTCCTATAACTGCATATTTACAGGAACACCTTTGGGTATTAATAACAAATTGAAGCAAGTTTGAAAACTCAGATTTATGAAAAGAATGGTCTCTATTTTCTAAGCTAGCATCTCCTTTGTTTCACTCATAAAACAAGAAGTGTGAGTTTATCATACACTATAACATTGAAGTAAATATCTAGAGATATTATCCCCATTATTATTGCTGTTGTCTTTGTGGGCAGCATTATTTAGATGAAAGTTTTGGATTAATATGCCTTTGAACAATTTTTATTTTATTTATAGAATGTTTTTAAAGCTATGCCACCTAGAAAAGCAATGGCTTCCTCATTATTCTACACTGGAAAAGTGCCCAATGTGGTTTCTAGGAAAGTGAGTGCTTATGAGGAAGTGTACACACACCTAAGAGGTTTTTCTTAAATAAGGAGCTGATGATAACATTTTAGGGGCTGAGGCCTGGATGGGAAGGACAGATGACGGACAGCAGGGACATGGCCTTTCTTACCAGCTGGGCTCCTGTTCTTCAGCTTTCCTCAGTGTACTCACAGTGGTCCAAATTTTGTGGAATGATGGTAATAATGTTATTTCATGTAGCAGTCAAAGTACAACAAGTTGGGCCTGGCACTTTGTATAGTATTTTAGATTTTATATTCTCAAATTAGAAAATGTATATCAGGAAAATATGACACGTTGCTGGGTGAATGAACAAATAACCTTTATAAGTCCAATTCATTTGGAATTTTATGCTAAACTTAAGATTGTGTAAGTATCTATCTTGGGGGCTGGTATCTCTGGATGACACCATGTACCTCATATCTCACATTTTGTGAACAACTTGAACATCTTGGGGCATTGCCAGATACCCACCCTGACCTGTGGATAGCCTTCCATGAAAAGAGGCGGGTTATATAAGAGATCTAATTCTGCTCAGCCTATTTTATGCTGCACTGCTTAAGACAGAACAGGTAGTGAAGAATAGCTTGGCTATCGTTTTCTGAAGCCCGTTGATAAACATTAGCACATTTAAGAAGTCATCTGACATATGCTGCTGACCTTGATCCTAATGCATAGATATAAGATGACACATTTGCAGAACACCAGTGTCGGTACCCTCTGGCATTGGGGGAGCCTTCCACAGTCAAGCACAGCTGCCAGACACTCTTGTTTAATACGTTACAGAAAAGAAACAGGAAATAAGCAAGGGGCACAAATAGTTCTTCAGAGCACCTCTATACACATCGTAAAAGGCTGCTGTAATTTGTAGAGGGAGATGGGACAGATGCGACCCATGTCATCTATATCCTGCAGCTCACTGTGCGCTAGTTGGACCCTTCACCCACACTTAAACATTCTGCCTTATTGACCATTAGAGTGTGAGTCCTTTGAATCGCCAGGCAATATAGCATTGTGTGTGTGTGTGTGTGTTCACGCACATGCGAGTGTGTTCACAGACACAACTGTATTCCTGAATAGAAATACACTTTAATTCCTTTTAGGAAGAATCTTTTATTTGTAGCACTAAAAGAAATCCACTGATGAAAATATTTTTTTGCCTCTGAATTTTTTTTTAAAATTTAGATATGAAATCAGTCTTCCTAAAGATGATTCTTCGTAAAAGAGAGGGAAATTTTTTTTACAGTTTTGACTAGTGTATGCATATTCTGGGATAGGACATAACAATGTCAATTTCGAAACTTTTCTGAACATGAAGCTCATATCTATATTTTATGAAGTTTCTTTCTGACACTAACTTAATAATAATTGATTTTTAATATTAAGGCAAGATCATGAAAAACGAAGTCAGACACAGCTATTTAGTGGGCATTGACATAAAGCGCCTTTAGAATATTTTGCCTTTCACTTTCAAAGAATTTCACAAAGCACTTTCCAAAGTGCCATCTCTTTTAACTTTCACAAGAATTCTGTGAAATATTAGTGTAGAAGAATGATGAATCATTAATAGTAAGATAACCAAATATCAGAATTTGATTGAATAAAAGCACCAGGTCTACATAAATCAATAAATGGTAGTGATTTTGATGACATTAATACCTAAGACATTAATACTTATAAGCATGTATTTCCTTATTTTTATTTAAAAAGTCACCCTTTGGAGGAATTTCTCAGGTCAAAGCCTCTCAGTCAGAGATTTTTATAATAATTGATTTAATGTGATCACCCCAAGAAAGACATCCTAAACAAAAACTTTGCCAGAGGCAAGTATATATTTTTATGAATGAATTTTTTAGTGCTAGGATTATTTGCTTTGGACCCTAGCCTTAGGGTTCTTAAATACTTATAAATGTAGCATATATGGACAAGGCTAACAAAGCATAGCATTCCCAGTGAGCAATTTCCTGTATGTTCTCATCAAACCATGTGCAAAATGCCACTGGGGGGGGCTTTGCACACTTTACCAGAGTAGATCTGCCAGGGTATTTCAGCATCTCTCCCTGGGGCATCAGATTGTGAAACCTATGGTGGAAGAAAAATAAAACACAATTACATGAGATTAACTGCTTCAGAAGAATGCAATTTCATTAAACCCCTTTTTATTTCACAACCATTCTTATGCTTGTCATTTCCAGTGAGACCATGGACTCCTCACTGTGTAGTCTATTTTATTTTATTTTATTGTATTTATTTATTCTTTTTTTTGAGTTGGAGTCTCACTCTGTCGCCCAGACTGGAGTGCAGTGGCCGCTCCCGGCCACTGCAGCCTCGACCTGCTGGGCTCCGGCGAGCCTTCCGCCTCAGCCTTCCAAGTAACCGGGATTACAGGCGCGCGCTACCATGCCCGGCTGATTTTTTGATTTATTGTAGAAATGAGGTCTCGCTGCCCAGGCGGGTCTCGAACCCGCTGGCTCAGGCAATCCACTCACCTCAGCCTCCCAAAGGCGCGGGATTACAGGCTGAGCCACCGAGCCCGGCTTGTGTAGTCTATTTAAAAATATTATTCTCTAATCTTTTGGTCAGAATGCATAGACCAAGCAACTAAGGTTCTTTTTTTCCCCCATGATTTCAAGGGCAGAGATAAGACGTGTTTTTGGTTCCTGCTATGAGGTGGCATATATCTCTTCTCCCTTCGTGTGTTGAAGCCCTCAATGTCAGTACCTTAGAATGTGACTGTATCAGAAAGTGATTAAGTTAAAATAATGCTGTGAGGGTGAATCCTCATCCAATCCGACTGGCGTCTTTATAAGATGAGAAAATTGTCAACAAAAGGACACCAGGAATGCACATACACAGAGAAAAGGCAGCAGGAGGGAAGCCATCTTCAAGCCAAACAGGGAGGCCTGGAGCAAATTCTTCTCTTATGACCTTCAGAAACCAACCCTGCCAGCCCCTAGATCTTGAACTTTCAGCCTCCAGGACAATCAGAAAATAAAGTTCTGTTGTTCAAACCACCTAGTCTGCAGTACTTTGTTATGGCAGGTCTAGTTGACCTATATAATTCTTCAGCACTCATTGCAGTGCCTGGCATGTTGTTGATGTTTCATTGCTGTTGATAAATAAATTTCTTCATGGAGGAAATTTTTTCCTCTCACTCCGATGCAAAGCATCTGAACAAAATTTTGTGTAGCCTTCTTTTCCTCTCTCAATCAGAACAACCTGAATGAGTTTATGAAGAGGTTAAGAGAATATATATATTTGATTACTGGCATTGATGTGTAAGGTTCTTATACTGCTCTTTTCCATTTACGTTACAGGCATCTCAGAAAAATTTTATCTTCAGATATTATTTTCTCCTCAAAGTATTTTTTGGTGTGATGATAACACCACGACAATCTACAGAGATTTTACAGACTAATAGAAACATGAAAAGCCGAATAATTGTTCCCCTCTGAGGTTCCGATTTTTTATTTTGTGTCTCAGAACTTAGAAAAGCTTGGAGAAAATAGTTTTGGCTCTCCAGGATGTTCCACATGAAATGTAGTTTCAGTCTTTATCTTTAGGTTTCATGATAATGCTCCCCAGAGAAAGCATTCTTTCATTCTACAAAGTAAGTTCTTGAGGTGCTTTCTAGAGAGAAAAAAATTATTTCTGGAATCCAGTGTAACTAATCATTCAACACATTTCAGCAGACTAGCAGCTTGACATTTAAAATGATGGCTTGGAATTTATATTTTGCAGACCACATTGATCTTTGAAACAAACTGGTTAGGGTTTTATAAATCTGCAAAACATAATTATCCAATTATATTTTATTGTGAGTGTGATTATTTCTGGCTACTGTGACAGAAAGAACCAACACTGGCATGAACAAGCAATTGCATTCCTTTTTTTGGAGTTTGGTTACAAATGCTACTTATAGTTAATTAA
Source organism: Carlito syrichta (assembly GCF_000164805.1). Classification (NCBI taxonomy): domain Eukaryota; kingdom Metazoa; phylum Chordata; class Mammalia; order Primates; family Tarsiidae; genus Carlito; species Carlito syrichta. The sequence continues at coordinate 14,007 of NW_007231735.1, read as the reverse complement.
GATGTTAAGTTATTTCTTCAGTGTTTGTCCTAGATTGGAGAAAAAGGTTGCTCTATTTCATGTTTAGGGAAAGTCAAAGTTCAAATTCACATAAAATTAAGTACTAGATTCTCACCAGGAAAGACGGGTGGACTGTAATATTTGCAATTATCACATGAAGTCTCTGATTAGAACATAGGTCTTCAACACATAATGCATAGTCATAAAATTTATGCCTTTGACATTTTTAATTATTTTGAAAGAAAATGGTCTTGTCTGACATGCTGTGGCACAGGAAAGGATTATTGGGAATGTATGTATGGCATAATCTAAAGTGTTGGAGTGCCATGAAATTCTAACATATTATAATTATTATGGTGATTATATTAGGTAATTAAAATTATTTTCATTTTCATTGATGAAAAGAATCAAATATGGGCAAGGAATTAGGTTTTACTAAGTACACTCAATTCAGGATTTGGTACAGCAGAAAAATAACTCCAGATTCAGTGTTAGGAAATATTTTTGTTTCTTGTAAAACCTCCTGCACGTCAATAGGTATAATTATTGTTGAAAGTTCTTGAGGAACTCTTTCAACAATTGTAAATGACAATTTGCAAATTCAGCTCTGAGTGTGAGCTATAGCCTAATAACGACCATCGATTCTGTTTTTGCAATACCATATCTTTCCATCCTTTCCTGTTTAACTACAACCATGTTGGTTCAGATACCTATCTTCTTCCTGAATTGTTAAAAAAAAATTCTTAATCTTCCTGATTCTGTTGTCTTTGAATAACATACCCTTCCTGAAGATGATCTTACAAAAATATTATCCTCATCAAAAAATAAGAATTAATTTCCCAGTGGTAAAAGATTAATATATAAACTGCATTTAAACAAAATATATAAACTGCATTAAACAAAAAAGGAATCTTATCTTCTTCAACACAGTCTATTCACTTATCTTTTCCATAAAAAATTACTTTTATAATTACTTTTTATGGCTATAAACTAAAAAAATCAAAGTAAAGAACATAATGTTTAAGAAAACCTGATAGTAATTAAGAAAAAAGAAAACAGCACTGCTATTGGCAAGCATGTATTCAAAACTCTCCCCTAAGTCCCCCCTAACTACCCTAATTCTACTAGGTTTTGCCTGATCACTAGTTAAGTATATTTTGCCACCACTGCACTTTCTCTCTTCCACACGTGTATAAGTACGTTCTCCCTAAAGTAAACAGAACAAGTTGGATAATTAAAAACAAACACACAGAAATTATTAGTATATTTAAAAATAAACATAAGGAATAAAACCGAATTAAAAGCAAAAATTAGAACATTTATCTAGATTAAAATTAAAGTGGGAGCTTCCTGGGCTCTTTTGCTGAGCAATATCTCATTTGTTTTGAATTTTAGACTCAGGTCCTCAAACAAGAGACTGGAATCAATGACAACCTCAATCCCTTCAGACCCCGCTTTCTCGACTTGTACACATGTGTGGTCTCACTGGTTATTATTATCTCCCAAACCATTCATTGAACCACACTTCAGCTTCCCTGGCCCTGTCAGCATGTCCAGATATCAGGTCTGTCTCCTGAGTGAGAAAGAAAATATTTATGACACAGCCTTAGCACACTGATAGGAGTAGATGGCAGAACTAGCTCCAATTTCTGGCTCCTCCTTGTGTCCTTGACATTTCGAGGATAATTTTGCAGTCCCCACCTCAGGCTCTGATTCTGAGCTCTGCCAGGAGACTTGTGTTGGTATTGGGATGTCAGCAAACAGAAGACAGAAAAGTATATGTGAAATCGAGCTTGTCCTCTATTTTGCCTCCTTTCTGTCTCTGTGATAACTTTTCTGGGTTGGATCTGGAGGACAAGAGACCCATAGAGTGGATCCCATAGGTTCCTTTTGCCCTGGGCAACCTTCAGAAATTTGAGTGAGTTCCACTAAGATCAACAGAACTCCCTGTCTTCTCAGGCTAGTAATGATGGTGTGAGCCACATTGAGGTTTTGTTATGGTTACACAGCATTATTGTCATAAAACAGTTCATATGCTCCTCTTGCACTTTACTCACGTTTCAAATCAGCCAGGAATGGTTTTTTAGTCTTACATTTTAAAGGCTACCTACCCCATAATGACATGTATAGATTAGGTATTTGAGCTTTTTTGTGGAAATCAAAGACCAGGGGTAACTCACATCTTATAAAAGATACAAAGTGAGAACTGCTTTATCCAGTAGATAACATTTTTAATAGCAAATTTTACTCCAAGCCTTAGAAGAAATCAGCCTGGTATTGGTACAAGAGCAGGCATATAGACCGATAGAACAGGATAGAGATTCTGGAAGCAAACCTCAATTTCTCAACCAACTCATATTTGATAAAGCCTCCACCACCAACATCTGGGGAGAAGAGAACCCATTCCGTAGATGGTGCAAGAAGAGAAGAAAACATATGAGCTCAATGGATACGTGAAAAAATTCTCAGACTCATCAATCATCAAAGAAATGCAAATTAAAATCACACTGAGATACCAGTCGCAATGGTCATCATCAATAACTCAAGAAACAATAGATACCGAAGAGGATGTGGGGGAAAGGGAACTTCTACACTGTTGGTCAGAATGTAAACTAGTACAACCTCTGTGGAAAACAGTGTGGTGATTTTTAAAAGATATAGGAACCCACCTTCCATATGACCCAGCAATCCTTCTTCTGGGAATATACCCAGAGGAACGCGAATCACTCTGTGAAAAAGATACCTGCACACACATGTTTATTGCAGCATCATTCACAATATCAAAAACATGGAATCAACCATGCTGCCTGTTGAAAGTGGACTGGATAAAGAAAACGTGGTATATTTACATGATGGAATATTATGCAGCCATAAAGAAAAACAAAATTATAAACTTTGCAGCAACTTGGATGGAATTAGAGCCTATAATATTCAGTGATTTATCACAGAAACAAAGATCTGAGTACTACATGTACTCATTCATAAGTGGGCCCTGGACATTATTATAATACCATAAGAAAGGGATTGGCAGCTGGGCATGATGGCTCATACCTATAATCCCAGCACTTTGGGAGGCTAAGGTGAGAGGACTGCCTGAGCCCAGGGCTTCAAGTCTAGCCTGGGCAACTCGGCAAGACGTAATCTCTACAATAAAATCAAAAAATTAGCCAGGCATGGTGGCACACGCCTTCCTACTTGGAAGGCTGAGGGGGAAGGATTGCCTGAGCCCAACAGGTTGAGGCTGTGGTGATCATGAGCAGCATGCCACTGCACTCCAGTTGGGTGACAGAGTGAGACTTCAACTCAAAATATAAAAATAAAATAAGAAAAGAGTTGGCAGTAGTGGGACACTGCCAGGGGAGAATGAGGCACATAACACCCATAACACCAATATGGGTACCCACACTTTACCTGTATGATGACCACTCCTACACCTAACCCCGAATTGTACCCCACATCTCTAAAAAAAAGCAAAAGAAAACAGAATTAATAATCAGGTGAGTAGTATCAAAAGTATACAGATTTCATTCTCAAGATCATCAGGTAATTATCCATCTTCCACTCACCATTGCTATCATCTGGATTCAGGACTCCATCATATCACATGGCGAAATTTGCAAACAGCCTCCTTCAATCCATTCTTCACTGTGCCAGAACGCTCTTCAAAACCCGTAAATCTCACTAGTCAGGTTCTTGGCACCACCCACAAGTGAACAGCTGCAGCATTATGGCTTTAATCAGGAGGGTTCCTAAAAGACCGTGATGAAGGGAAATCCTCTCAGAAACAGAACTTCTAATAACAGAGTTTATTGTCCTTTTCCTTTTGACTGAGAATTGTATACATATATGTGAATCTATACTAGTTTCAGAGTAGTGAATAATGGTTTGGTAAGGTGGTCAAAAGTTTGGAAAGAACAGATCAAAAGGTTGACGACAAGGGGGTCTGCAGAAGAGATGTGCAGATGCCCTCTTGAACACACACAATGTATGAAAGCATTTTTGACTCCTATTTTTTTTTTTTTTTTTAAATTGGAGTCTCACTCCATCGCTCAGACTGGAGTGCAGTGGCCACTCTGGGCCACTGCGGCCTTGACCTGCTGGGCTCCGGCGATCCTTCTGCCTCAGCCTTCCGAGTAGCTGGAACTACAGGCGCGCGCTACCATGCCTGGCTAATTTTTTTTTTTTTTTACTTATTGTAGAGGTCAGGTCTCGCCAAGTTGCCCAGGCAAGTCTCGAACCCGCGGGCTCAGGCAATCGGCTCATCTCAGCCTCCCAAAGCGCGGGATTACAGGCTGAGCCACTGAGCCGGCTTTGACTCCTATTAAGGATCCCCAAAGGGCAGTAATTGCATGCAGATGAGATTCTTGATAATTAGGTAGATAAAATAAGATGTATGCAAAGATCAGTCTCTTTCCTAGGCATGGTGGTGGCAGAGCATGAGAGCTTGACATGACTTTAACAACATGTGATTTTCTTTACTAAGTCTGACCTGGCTACTGCCAAATGCCTAATCAAAACCAATGAGTTGACTCCCTAAACGGTATCATTCTTTGATCAGGCAGACACCTGGTTAAGGTTGATTATATTAGACCCTTCAATCTACCCTCACTGGAACAGATATGCGTTCTACATTTAGATTGCCCTCATCTGCCTGAAATGCTTTCACCTGTATTGACATCTGCGCACCTGCAGAATTCCTGCCTCGCTGTCATGCTATCATTCAGAACGTAGCTTTTGACCAAGGAACACAAGTGCAATAGTAAATATAATGGAAAATCACAGTAATTAAAATAGACAGGACTGCTGCAATGGTTAATTTTATGTGTTAACCTGAATGGGTTAAGGGATGCCAGACCAGACAGCTTTTAAAACTGTATTACTCGGTGTGTCTGGGAAGATATTTCCAGAAGAGATTAGCATTTGAATTTGAGTAAAAGAAGATTCACTCTCAGCAATGAGGGCAGGCATCCAATTTCTAGAGGTCCTTGATACGACAAAAAGAAGAAAAGGCAAACTTTTTTGTCTTATCTGAAGCTGGAGCATCCTTCCTCTACTGCCCTTGGGCATCAAAGTTTCAGGTTCTTGGTTCTTTGGACCTGGGCTTCTTACATCAGTGGTACTTCACATGCCCCTCTCAGGTCTTTTAGCTTAGAATCTCAAGGCTCCAAACTCAAGAATGAATTTAATCACTGGCTTTCCTGGTTCTTCAGCATGAAGATAACATGTCATGAGATGTCTTGGCTTCCATGGTTACATGAGCTAATTTCCAAAATAAATCTTCTTTTAAATGTTTATATACATCCTATTGATTCTGTTTTGCTAGAGATCCCTGACTAATATAGTCACAGAGAACTCTTACCTTACTGGAATATAAATTTGTGTAGATTTGGGAATACTGACAAGCTGAGGAGCTGTTTGAAAACCAGATGAAAATGAGATGGGTTAAGGAAGATGGGTTAACTATTCTACAGAATTCAGGACAATAAAATTGCATAGAATTGTATTGTTAGCCGGGCTCGGTGGTTCAGCCTGTAATCCCGCGCTTTGGGAGGCTGAGATAAGTGGATTGCCTGAGCCCGTGGGTTCGAGACCCACCTGGGCAATTTGGGAGACCTCATCTCTACAATAAATCAAAAAATTAGCCAGGCATGGTACTGTGTGCCTGTAGTTCTAGCTACTTGGAAAGCTGAGGCAGAAGGATCACCGGAGCCCAGCAAGTCGAGGCTGTGGTGGCCGGGCGACAGAGTGAGACTCCAACTCAAAAAAAAAAAAAAAAAAGAATTGTATTGTTAAAAATATACATACATATCTGAATACATTTATTTATTTATGATGCCTTCTTTTATTACTTTATATAAAATTGCTATTAGTGGTTAAATAATAAATTAACCTTCAGATTACAGACTATACAGATGGGATTATGACAGAATTAAGGAAGAAATTAACATCATCCAAAGATGGATATCATTATAGGTCTTCAAGTCCCATAATACATATCACTGAGAATCTGAGTGGTCTAAGCAGTGGACTTTGCCAGTTATTACGTGGTTTTCTTTCAGCACCAAATCTACTCTTCTATAGTTAGCTTTGTGTCACTGGATCTAGGCTTCTGCAAGCTGCATATCTCCTTTGCCAGCTGGCTTCCTGTATTAATTTTGTCAGTAGGGCATGATAGACTAAGACTGGAAGTTAGGAATTTGCTGCTGGTCTTGCCAGCATTATGCTTTCAATTGTTAATTCAGCTCTCCAACACCTGTGAAACTAATGCTCTATATTATGTGCTCCATGTTGAAATACCTGGTATGACATCTGTCCTTCTGATTGAACTCTGACCAGTACAGTCTATCCTTGAGTTAAAACTGCAAGAGCTCCTTATTGTCCTTAAGGTAAACTCCAAAATTCTTTCACTTGGCCTATGTCTTTTCACATTCTTGCTTTGCATTCTGATGCTTCTGTCTATAACTCATGTGATTCCAGCCAAACTAAGCTACTTGTATTCTTAGTATGCTTCTTTCTTATCCTTTGCATTATTTTCTCTACATACCTTATGTGATATACACATTTTTTTTTCCACCAGCACAATCTTTCCCATTTATCACTCTGTCTCACTTTACATATTCTTTTGGTCTTTTGAGACTCATGTCTCATACTCGAATGATTCCTCAAGGATTTCATTTTGGACACGTGGACACATATGCCCCAATATTCAAGCACGCCCCATGCATATATCACAGTTCCTAAGGGTACATTACCTGTCTATTTTAGCACTTAACACTGAAATGAATTGTTTGTCTCCAATAGTATAGTGATAATCCTCAGTAGGCATTCAATAAATAATTCGTAAAAAATCTAGATAAATACATTATATAAGATAGGTGAGGAAAATACCAAAAGAAAGAGCAACAAAAAAAGGAAGAAGTTCTCTTGAATGAGAAAAAACCAAATAGAAAGGTTTGTGTTTCATAAAAGTCTATTGTGAATATATTATGCTTATCTGGGTAATTGAGAATGATCTCCCATGTTAAAGTCAGCTGATTACCAACCTTAATTCAAATCACAACCTTAATTTCCTTTGCCAGGTAATGTAACACAGTCGCAGATTCTGGGAATTAAGATATGAATATTTTGGGGGGACCATTATTCTGTCTAGCACAATTAATATTGGAAAACTGAAAAAATGGCCTTGTGACTTAGATTATTATGAATTACTACCCAGGTTCTATGCCATTCTACTTTTTAACCTCACAATTGTCAATAAAGTCTAATTGATAAAATAGAATTTCTTTTTATTTACTACTGGTACAGTTCAATATGAATGGATATGCTATTGTGATTCTCACTTATGTTACAGTTTATGTTAATTTTGTGTATTGAGGATTAATGAAGATGGCATCTAGAAGCAATTAGAGACTAGGTGAGTGTATAATGTGATTGCCAGCCAAAGGCCAGCAGTTAACCTGCCCCAGTTATGTCCCTCTGTGTTTTCTCTTCCCTAACCTCATGAATGAAAGAGAAGGATGCTCAATGGAATATTCAGGAAAGCCTACAGTCGCCAAATATAACTGCTCACATGTATGACTGCCGAGATTGCTGAGATTTTCTGAGATTTCAGAAAAGGAAGAGAAGACTGAATGATACAGAATATCATCTCTTCTTGCATTCAATGTCTGGCTTGACATTTGTAAATGGCAATCTGAAGTATAGAAAAATGTTTCTGATTGAGTATATTAAATTTAATGTAAGCTATCAATTTTTAAATAGCATTTGTAAAAGCAAGAAGGTTTTTAATCTAGAGAACCATTAGTAGTTAGCTATTTATCAAAGTAGTTATTATTTGTGTTTGAGCAAGTGCAGTGGATAGCTGGTTGTAATCTTGGCAATAGGCCAGGACAGTAATTAATTAATAAAAATCCTTTTTTTGGTAATGAAATTTAATTGTGTTATACAGACAATAGTGAGGCATCTACCATACATCAGTGGGCATGTGGAAAGGCCATATGCTTACTGTTCCTTAGCATGTGTGTCCTAAAATCTGATGCATTCTTTCTTTCCTAATTCAGAGTGTTTCTCTTTCCAAAGTAATTAATTGCCTACTGGCCACATTTAGATTCCCTTTCCTTTTTCATGGAATAAAACATAAATAATACATTAGTAAGAATTGAAGTAAACTTTTCTAAAATTTCGAAAACAATGCAATCAAACTTCTGGATACTTGACCCCAGACATCTATTTGAAACAGCAGCATTTTCAGATGAGTTCAGACACTTCTTCCCATGCTCACTGTCCTCCTATCAACATCTCCAGCAGCATAAAGAATGGACGGTCATGACATCTTCAGACACCCTTCCCCAACCCTTTGTAGGTTAACCCTTGGCTGATCTCCATTTACTTGCACTTAGATTACCCAAAGTTATCCATTCCCTCTGAGAGGCACAAATGGACTGAAAGCTCATATCTGTTAGCAGGTTCTGGTACACTTTCTGCTCTGTTCTGTCCAGTTTGGTTGATTTGTAAATAAGCTATATCATAAAAAAAGCAAGAAAGTTATATAAATGAATACCAAGGAAGCTGCTTTGAAATTGTTCAATAAAGACAAGATGGAAAAAGAAAATCCTGCTAAACTACATGTGGATGGAGACATTTCTTAAAACTTCGGAAATAAATAACTAAAAACGATGCAGCATTCTTCACTGAGATTACATGGGCCTGGAAATTGTAGAAGATGCATTAAAATAAGAATTGATATAAAAAACAATGCTAATTATTAATCAAAGACTGTATACCCTAAAAAAAAAAAAAAGCTAGTCTTCACACTAAAAGATTAGCAAACTTATATATATTTAAATATATTTTAAGATGGATATACTTGAGCTATATATGAGGGGAGACCCTAAAAATCCCAGAATGTATTTAACATTGTGTACTCTTACATGTTTATCCTTTAATCATCTTCAAAGTGTTCTCCATTTGATGCAATACACCTATCAAGATGTTTTTTCCACTGCACAAAACAGTTTTTGAACTCATTCATTTTGATTCCTTTTAGTGCTTCTGCCATTTTTTTGTTTCACTTCTTTCACATTGGTAAAACTTTTCCCTTTGATGATTTTTTTTCATCTGAGGAAATTAAAAAACTATCACACAGGGAGGGTGGGGCATGGGGGAGTCATGCTGTTTTTGGTCAAAAACTGTTAAACGCTGAGCTCGTTCTGGGGAGGTTTGCTCATAAATCACCCATCATGAAATGGGCAAATGCATTGAAAGAATCCCCCCCCCAATTCACTGCATCCAAATGTAGCCTCACAAAAACACTAGCTAGTATACTGATGTCAATGGGCTTTACAGCACTTACCTAGTGAGGAAGGCTGCTACAAGGGATCCACCTTTCAAAAATATTCTGTTTATTGAGTGGTCCCCAAAATATATTTATAATATTTAAATAATATATATTACATATAAATATATATTTTTAATGAAACTCTAACAACTTCTTTAATTAACAGGCTAGTGAGATGCACTGCCTTCAGTTGTTTGAAATAAGATTTATGCTATAGTGAGAGATTTGGTTATTCCAAACATCATGCTAATTCTTGAGCTTGGTTTTGTGCCAGTTATTAATCTCTTCTTTGCACATTAATCAAGAAGTAAATTGTTCTTCATGCTTGCAATAGTCATTCTAAAATCGTGTACTTTCGAGAGCTGAAATAGACTTACTAGACATTCATTTCAGAGAAGATGCTAAATTTCACAAGGCTGCATATTATATAGATTAAGGGCATGGATTTGATGTCTCACTGCCTGTCTTTCAGTACTGATACATCTTGGCTGTATGATCCTGGGCAAGACACTTAACGTATGTAAGCCTCAGTTTTGTTTTGAATTGAGGCAATGAAAATAAATGATAGAACCTACCATGATTGTTTTGAGGCTTAAACACATCAATATACATAGACTAAATAGAGCAGTAGCTTGGATATATCATATGCATACTCTTTGTTATCAATTGTAAGATGAATTTTCTAAGATATTTCAGATGATTAGTGGTTGAGTTAAAAGTAGAACCTAGGTCTCTTTATCATGAAATTTTGATAAAATAAGATACTTTATATTCACGATTGATATTGAATAAATGTAATTACTATTACCATACTCTGTCTTAAGTTTCTTAATTTCTTACAGAATATTATGCTATTTTAAGAAATATGAGTTGGAGAGTAAAGATAGAAATGGGGACTGGTGAGAAGCAAAACCTGTTTACATACATGTCTCTGGGAGGAGAAAACCAAAACTAAAGTTTTTCTAGTTTAGTGCAATAGTGAAGAAACTTGCTTTACAAATATTTAATACGTAGTGCCAAGTAAGTTTTCCTTAAAATCACAGACCGCTCTTGTTTTCAAGGAGCCTATAGACTGTAAAAATAAAAATGAATACACACCCATTCACACATCCCCTCCCATATACAAATGGGAGTATAATAGAAAAGTCTAGAGATAATTATCTTTTTTTGTAGATGCAGTGTTTCTGAAATATCTTTGTTATATCAGTTTTTTTCTGAATAGATAGCTTTGAAACTTAGATCCAAAGAATAAATTTCAACACGCTTATAACTGGTCAAGGATAGTAAGGAAACTTGCTATATATAAAGGGATAAAAAATACTTTTTTCATGCAATAATCCAAACATGGGAGATAATAGATAATGATTGTGTAGTAAAATGATGATCAAGGATTTTTTTGTGACTTATACTTAAAAACCCATAGTATATTATTTCCCTCAACTAGATCAAATATATTATATCCTACTACAGATATAAAGACGGTGTAACAAAAGATTTATTCCTCTTTTATGAAAGATCTAGGGCCATTCTGGTGTAAATGTCACAGAACATCTACTGAGCCAGAGAAATGTGATTGATAGAAAGCTGTAGTCATTCCCCAGTGTCTCCTAACAAAGTGAAATGTAGGATTTTATCAATTCAAGTTTGTCAGAAAATTCTATGTTGGAAAAGAATTAGTATTATTTTCAGAGTTCTGTGTCATTAGGAACTAGATATGTTTATTCTAGTTTACATAAGCTGTAAAGGCTTCTAGTAAGACTTCATAGTCAGCGGTCAAAACAGGCAAATATACATCATCCAGGGTGAGTTCCTTCCCAGGTCATGTTTGCTGAAGCATGTGCAGTAACTGGATCTTTGCTTAGTTGGGAGACTCTCAGGAACACAGGCTATAGTATATTCCTGCCCATTGATCTACCCCTTTGGGAGAACTTTTTCTCCGGCAAAGAATGACGAAATTCAACCCTGAGGAATGGCCATGCTTACTTCTCTTAACTAGCTTTCAAAATTTTCCATTTTTTCCCCCATAATTTCCCCATCAGGGAATGAATTATCTCTTAACTTAAAGAAAAAGAATTAAATTATAAATAAATAAATCTCCTCTCCAAAGACTTCAATTTGAGGCACAAAAGTTGTGGCTCCTTTCTTAAAACAAACAAACAAAAAACCACTTAATTGCCAAAAATGTGCATTTTAATTGGAGCTGTTATTGGTTTTTACAACAATGGTATCTACCAGTCCCACAGACCAACAAGTCTTGAATTGTGTGACTTATAACAATAAAGTTCGGTCAGACTGGCACAGTACCAAAGACAGCAAAAACAGTTAAGTGAAGTGAACTTCAAAGTTCTGTCTGTCTTATATGTAAGACATTACAAGACTGTCTTAAAGATACACATAAAAGAATAATAGCAATAAGACATGGCTGCAATTGTCAGCATCAGTTCCTATAGCAGGATAAGTGAATATCATCATATTTAAATCTTTATAATTCTTAATGTTGGTATTATTGCATGCGTACATTTAGCTAATAGATATTTGAGATATATTTTATTATGCTCAACCATAGTTAGTGTCTCCCCTTGAGGTGTTCCTCTGCAATGGAAAAGACTATATTCCACCCTGTAGCACTCAGCCATGATCACATGATTGCTTCTTCCAATGAACTGTGAGCTGAAGTCACGTATGTCACTTCACAAGAGAAGTTTTAAGGACCAGCATGTGCCATGATTTTGCCCTGCCATGAGATCCAGCTATGTTCTCATCCTCGCCATCAGCCACCAATCAGCAGAGAAAATGATACAAAACAGACTTGTAGCCAACCCCATACAGAGATATAATACATGCAAGGTATAAGGTTTCATTGTCAGCCACTGACAAATGGGGGTCATTTGTTACTGGAACCTAACCTATCCTGACTGGCACAGTACCAAAGATAGGAAAAACACTTAAGTGAATTGCACTTCAAGGCCCATGCTTGTATCACTGATTTTTCTTAAAATAAATCAGTCTCTTAACATTAGACTTATTCATCCATGATATCTTTCTGACCATATACCTTATACTTGTACATTCAAATTTCTCTCAACTTATTTACTTAATAATCTGTTTTCCACTGTTGGATCCTCACTATTTCTTCTCTTTGCACCTTTATTTATTCTCATAAACAAATGAATACAGATAGAGAATAATATGAAATTTCCCTGTTCCTTATCTAAAAATCTTAATAATACTCAATATGTGGTTTATAATTTCAATATTATAGACAATGTTTACTCTAAATATATTTGGGGACATTAAATATGAGTGTCTCATGTATGTCTAACATTGAGTATCATTCAATATTTCACAATGAGTCCATACACTAAAAATAATCAAACTTGTTTTACCTACTTTATTTTACCATGGTCTCACACATTCACAGGGCCTTTATGTCACTAATATGCATTTTGGTTTCATATCGATGGGCAGAGAATATTCAATGGGACCTCATATTCAAGGGAAATGGAGTGTTCTTACAGAATATAATGCATAGCCCTATACATGACTCAAAGGAAGACATGTTCCAAGCAATATTGTTCAACAGTATTTCCACTATTTTATTTTAAGTACAGAATTTCTAATTCCCTCATGCGCTGATAATCTTGTCATTTAGTTGTTTGGCAAGGTTCAGTGATGTTTCAGACAGAGAGCAGCTCAGGGACCTTATTAAACAATGACTGGACAACCTGGTCCTCATGAATGGTCAAAGTGTGCAGACATTTCCCTTGTGGAGAATATTTTCACTCAAAAATAAATTGTAAGAGCATTCTTAAGGATGAGAAGAGCAGCAGAAAAAAGATGTTGACTGTGTTTTGGGTCAAGTTTGTTGTTGTATCTATATCTATACACACACATATAATATCCTGTGTAATATGTAGTGTGTGTAAATATATATGTATCTATAATATATATACACAAATATATATGGCAACTATAAAATGATAGTGGGATAATACATAGATCTATCTGGTAATAAAGGTTCAAAATTTTACTTGCAATGATACGTTATTAATTGTATATAACTGTAGTTTTGAGTTTTAATAATCATTTTATTATTAAAGCAAAAAATGCAACATCTTAACTTCAAGAAAAAGATCTTTTAAAATTTTTATTTTAAAGATGTGGGGAGCAATTCAGAGTTAGGTCTACAAATGCTTATTATACAGGTAAAGCTTGGGCCTCACTTTGGAACTGCACATTTCTTAAAGCAGCCACAATCATATTACGCAAAGAAGTACAGTTCTAAGGCCATAAATGAACTAAAATAAAATCCTTTCCACCCTTAAACAAAACCAGTTAATTTGAATAGGACAAGAGAGTAGAAAATGAGGAGAGGAAAGTAGCTAAAAATAGAAAACCTGCCTAGGTTGAAACAAGAAGAAATTGAGGCCCTAAATAGACCAATAACAATCAAGGAAATTGACCACATAAGAAAACTACCTACAAAAAAAAAACCCTGGACCAGATGGCTTTCCAGCAGAATTCTACAAGACATTTAAGGAGGAGATTATACCAATTCTACTGAAGGTAGGCAATTGAGAAAGATGGAACTCTCCCCAAATCATTTTACGATGCCAACATCACATTGATATCCAAGCCAGGTAAAGATCCAACAAAGAAAGAGAACTACA
>NW_007231734.1:0-51062 GCF_000164805.1 Carlito syrichta | reverse complement strand
TCATATATTTATAATTACCGGAGTCTGGTCCCTGGGTTCGGGCGCCATAGCTGTCGGTGACCTGCACTGACCAGGGAAGGGTTAGGACCGCACCGGTGAATCAGAACGGAGAGAAGAAAACTACTCGGAGGCAGCTCTTCTGGGAACAGTCTGGCCAAGACTGAAGCCGATTTTATTCAAACCTTTTCCAACTTATATACCATTTTCTATACCCTCCAGCAATGTGATAATCACTCACTGGGGGCGTACAAGTTTCGTGCTTTACAAACTATGCATCACAAGACCACCACGAGATCTGCAATTTCCAAGCAAACAATTCAAATTCCATGATGCCTGCCGTGCTTACATCAAGGTCACAGGTGCACAATTTCAATACAAATCGTTCAAAGTGTTTTCCATAATGTTCAACGAATCATTCATATTATACTCTTTGCTCTATACCCTGATTAATACAAAAAACTTTCCTGAGTTAACTCTAGGTTCAATCCAAGTTCACTGATTCCCAATATTTTTAACAATTAATATTATCAACTTAACACTATACTATTAACCTATTACAATTTAACATAACGCCTTATAACTCAGTTAAAACTTATTCTTAAACTACAAAACTTTACTATAATTCATGTTTCATATGTCTAAACTTTAATTTTCATATGATCTAGTTATTGGACTTTAATACTATGCTATATCCTATTAAGCTAATACCTTATCGTTAATTCTTTTATAAATCATATAGTAACTATTACACTTGAATAATGTAGCAAAAGGAATCAAAACAGCAAGCATAGATTTACGCAGCTATGAGTGTATATGTATATATTTTATCCCAACAAGTCTACTCTAAAAATCAAATAGTAGCTGTCACACTCTTGAACAAGGAAATGCAGGGCTTCCAAGATGGCGGCCATGGGCTGAAGCAGACAGAGTTTCGGTAATTAACGAAACAAAAGAAAACGTTCTACCTGGCTAGGGGCAGGGGACAGAACTATCATGGTAATTTAGTTTCTAATCTTAGCCCTAGGGGAAACAGCTTTCGGGAACAAGGACTACCCAGTCTACCAGGAAATAGAAGTAAAAAAATATCTAGAAAGAAGCTAAACTTAGAAAGACAGAAACAATTCCGCCATGCACCTTCCATCAAGTGTACTGAGATTCACTTATAAGTTTTACTGCCATGTATGCACACTGGTCACCAATCACACGCCAATATCATAGGTATAACTGATATCCTATGTCAGAGGCGATCTTCCAGATGGGCCTTTACAGGCCTCAGCCATGTAGCTATAGATGTTGGCTCCCAACATATCCAGCACCCAGCTGTGCAGCTGATCCCTGGCGCCTTGCACGCCACCACAGCCCATCATAGTGGATCGCCCAGGGACCCAGACAAGCGGAGAGAAAGGATCCGTGAAAAAGGAGCTGCCACTGCGGCCATTCTCCAGGCAGATTTGCATTTCCCCACCCACCTACAAGCAGCCTCAACCTTGGTTCTTAAGGTAACTTCATTAAACAGGAAACAAATCCCCCCCATGCTCAATCAGACACAGGCAACTAAGCATTGCAGACCTCCCATGCAGCAGGCTAAAAGAACAAACTCAAGTTGCAAGTAAATCTAGATGCCTGCAATGAAAGCAAAGTGGAGAGGCTGGAGATCAGAGCTGAATAGACTTTAGACACTCAGGAAAGATTCCAGAGTTAGTCTGATTTCTTATTTTGACTTTTGATTTTGTCATTTTGACTGTTTGTTTTACTCACTTTTGTTTGCTTTTTGACTGACACTATCTGTTTGTGTTAAGGAAAATGCATCAAAAGACACGATTTTATTGGTCTTTCTTTGTGTAGCTACCGGTATTCTTTAGGGAATTTTGCTTGCATGTTTTTTTCACTTCTTTCTGGACTTGTGTCCCTTTTTCACCTGTTAGTTGTTATGTATGTCTGTTTTCCCTCTTGCTCTTCTCTCTTTCTACCTTCCTATTGACCTCCTTTCATCTATTATTTTCCTCTTTTGTATCTCCTTTGGGTCCAGGGACCAAACCTACATCCCGCTGCACAGACAGATTGTAAGGCAGTGGGAAATAGTTTCCAGTCTGCTCATACACCTGTTGGTGGATGCTGAAATCAGCATATAGATTCTGAATCACAGCTTCTCCCTCAATTCAACCTCAAAACTGAAAAAAGTACAGCCTACAGCCCACACTCCAACCTCAAAAGTGAACAAAGCCAGAAGACCCTCAAAAGGAAGAACAGGAGATTGCACAAGTAAAGCAAAAGCAAACCCACCTTCCCTGAAAAACAGAATAAAAGAAGGGAGGGAAAGAAGGAGAGAGAGAAAAATCTACACAAATGAAGAAAAACCAAAAGAAGAATATGGGTCTCTCCCAGACCCCTGGGAGGGCAGACACTGAGGAAACTGACTTCAGAGTGCAAACCATAGGAACCCACAGAATGACTGGTTTCAAACTACAAACCTAGTTATCAAGATATTAATGGAGAGATTAAAAAGAATTGAGGAGAGACAAGAAGAAACTAGGAGGAGCTAATAACTGGGATAACAGTAATAAAGAATACTGTGAATGAAATAAATAACAAACTGATAAGCATGGAAAGCAGAATTAGCCAAGTAGAAGAAAGAATCTCAGAACTTGAGGACCAAAATATAGAACTAACCCAAACTGTGAAAAACACAGAAAACAAGCTTAAAAAGACAGAACAAAACCTTCAAGACATGAGTGATTGCTTCAAGTGACCGAACCTAAGAGTAATTGACCTTCATGAGGCAGAAAGAGAGACAGAGACCACACTAGAACAAACTTTCCATGAGATTACTCAAGAAAACTTCAGTTATCTAATCAGTGATGCAAAAATTCAAAACAAGAGATTCAGAGAACCCCTGAAAGAAAACAAATGAGAAGACAAACTCCCAGACACATAATAATTCGCCTAAATCCTAAAGGCAGCAAGAGAAAAAGGCCAGATCACCTACCATGGAAGACCAATTAGAATAGCAGTAGATTTATCTACAGAAACCCTGCAGGCTACAAGAGCTTGGAGCCCTATCTTCAAAGTTCTAAAAGATAAACAATCTCAACCAAGAATTACCTACCCAGCCAAGTTAGGCTTCATCAATGTGGGATATTTAAAATCTTTCCCAGATATCCAATCCCTAAAAACTTATGCTGCCACCACAACACCTCTACATGAAACACTTATGAAAGTACTAAACACAGAAGAATAGGAAAAAGAACAACATTCTTCACAAGAGTGCAGGAAAAAGAATAAAATACACATGAACAAACCCTAAAAGCAAAAGAAATACAAAAAAACCAAGTGGAAGAACAACAGCTGTATAAGAACTCTATGATAGGGATGAATTCTCACATTTCAATAATTAACCTGAATGTGAATGGAATAAACGTACCACTGAAAAGACATAGAATGGCAAAATGGATAAAATATCACCAGGCAACAATATACTTCCTTCATGAGACCCATCTCATTAGAAAGGACATGCAGGGACTCAAAGTAAGAGAATAGGAAACAAATTTTCAGGCAGATGGAACACAAAAGAAAGGAGGAGTCGTGATCCTAATTTCAGACAAAATACCATTAAAGCTATCAAAAATTTAAAAAGGTACAGAAAGCCACTACATAATGATAAAAGATTCACTCAATCAACAAGAAATATCTATCCTAAACATACATGCACCCAACATAGGTGTGCCAACTTTCATAAAGCAGCTTCTAGGAAAACTAAAGAAATATAGTGACTCTAACACCATCATAACTGAGGACTTTAATACCCCACTCACAACCCTAGACAGATCATCAGGACAAAAAATCAGCAATGAGATCCGAAACCTCAGTGTGACTCTTGACCAAATGGACTTAATTTGTTCCTACAGAACTCTCCATCTAAAGACCACAGAATACACACTCTATTCATCACCGCATGGAACGTACTCTAAGATCGATCACATACCTGGCCATAATCAGGTATAGGCAAATCTAAAAAGATTGAAATTTTACCATGCAGCTTAATGGACCTGTGCAATAAAAATAAACATTAACACCAACAAGGTCCCCCCAAAACTCACAAAGACATGGACACTAAACAGCATGATGCTAAACAACTCTTGGGTCAATGTTGAAATCAAAACAGAGATCAAAAGATACCTGGAAACAAATGAAAATGAAGAAACATCTTACCAAAATCTCTGGGACGCCATGAAAGCTGTAGTAAGAGGGGAATTCATATCCCTACAAATGCATATGAAGAAAATGGAAGGATCACAAAATAACAGCCTAACAGGCCACCTAAGGAAGCTGGAAAAGCAAGACCACAAAAACCCTAATTTCAGGAGAAGAATCCAGATCAGCAAAATAAAATATCCAGGACATAGAAGACAAAAAAGATATAACAAAAAATCAATGAAACAAAAAGCTGGTTCTTTGAAAGGATAAACAAGATTGATGGTCCCCTAGCTAGAGTGACCAAGAAAAAGAGAGAAAAAACCCCAATAAGCACAATCAGAAACACAAAAGATGAAGTTACATCTCACCCTGAAGAAATACAAAAGATCATTGGAGACTACTATGTTCACTTGTATGGAAACAAACTTGAAAACCTTAAGGAAATGGAGAACTTTCTGACATCACACAATATGCCTAGGTTGAAACAAGAAGAAATTGAGACCCTAAATAGACCAATAACAATCAAGGCAATTGACTAGGTAATAAGAAAACTTCCTACATAAAAAAGCCCTGGACCAGTGACTTTCCAGCAGAATTACACAAGACATTTAAGGAGGCACTGATACCAATCCTACTGAAGGTATTCCAGGTGATTGTGAAAGATGGAACTATCCCCAAATCATTTTATGAAGTTAACATCACATTCATACCCAAGCCAGGTAAAGACCCAACAAAGAAAGAGAACTACAGGCTAATATCTTTGATGAACATAGATGCTAAAATTCTCACCAAGATCCTAGTAAACCAGATTCAACAACACATCTCAAAAGTCATCCGTCATGACCAAGTAGGGCTTCATCCCTGGGATGCAAGGCTGGTTCAACATTCGTAAAACCATAAATGTAATTAAATACATCAACAGATGTCAAAACAAAAACCACATGATTCTATCATTAGATGCAGAAAAAACTTTTGATAAAATCCAGCACTCCTTCTTGATAAAAACCCTCAAACATCTAGGCATACATGGAACATACCTCAAAATAGTAAAAGCCATCTATGAGACACCCACAGCAAGCATACTCCTAAGTGGACAAAAATTGGAATCATTTCCCCTGAAAACTGGAACAAGACAAGGATGCCCACTCTCACCCCTCCTGTTCAACAGTGTTGGAAGTCCTCGCTAGAGCTATCAGAGAAGAAAAGGCAATTATGGGTATCCAAATAGGAAAAGAGGAAAAGCTTGCCTACTTAGGGCAATCTACAGATTTAATGCAATACTCATCAAATTACCAGCAACATTCTTCTCAGCCCTTGAAAAAACCACACAGGAATTCATATGGAAACACAAACAACCAAGAATAGCCAGAACAATCCTCAGCCCAAAACAAACAAACAAAAAACAAAGCAGGTGGTATCACATTACCAGACTTCAAACTTTACTATAAAACTTCAATCATCAAAATAACTTGGTATTGGTATAGGAACAGGCATATAGACCAATGGAATAGAATTGAGATTCCAGAAGCAAAACCTCAATTTCTCAACCAACTCATCTTTGACAAAGCCTCCACCACCTACCACTGGGGAGAGAAACTATTCAGTAAATGGTGCTGAGAAAACTGACTGAACACATGCAGAAGGTTGAAACAGGACCCCTATCAATCCCCATACACAATAAGTAACTCCAAATGAATCAGAGACCTAAATGTATAGCCTTCAACCATAAGAACCTTACAAAATGAAGGACATACCCTCATGGAAATTGGAACTGGCATCCAATTCCTGAAAAAAACCCCAAACCCACAGGACTTAAGAGTTAAGATAGACAATTGGGACCTCATTAAACTGACAAGTTTCTGCAAAGCCAAAGAAACCACCATGAGAGCAGGGAGACAGCCTACAGACTAGGAAATGTATTTGCCAACTCCAGGTCTGACAAAGGCTTAACATCTTGGATCTACAAGGAACTCAAATGTGCTGAAAAGAACAAAACAATCAACCCCATTAAAAAATGGGCAAAAGATATGAACAGACACTTCTCAAAGGAAGACATCTGAGCAGCCAACAGACACATGAAGAAATGATCAACCTCACTAATCATCAGGGAGATGCAAATCAAAAACCATACTGAGACATCATCTAACTTCAGTCAGAATGGCAATTATTAATAACTAAAAAAATAACAGTTGTTGGAGAGGGTGTGGTGAAATGGGAACAATTCTACACTGTTAGTGTGAGTGTAAACTAGTGCAACCTCTGTGGAAAGCATTGTGGCGATTTCTAAAAGCTCTAAATATCAACCTCCCATATGACCCCACAATCCCCCTACTGGGAATATACCCTGAAGAACTCAAATCACTCTATAAAAAAGATACCTGCACACGAATGTTTATCACAGCATTGTTCACAATAGCAAGAACCTGGAAGCCACCATGCTGTCCATCAAAAGAGGACTTGATTTTAAAAAATGTGGTACATATACACTATGGAATACTTTGCAGCTATAAAAATGAACAAGATCATGAATATCACAGCAACTTGGATGGAACTAGAGTCAATAATACTGAGTGACCTCTCACAGAAACAAAGCTCTGAGTATCACATGTTCTCACTCATATAGTGCACCTTGATCATCTTATGTAATACCATAAGAAAATGACTGACAGTGATGGGAAACTATAGGGAGTGGAGAGGAAGGGCGATAGGATTAATGGTAGTAAATATCTTTCTGAGGATGGGGAGACACCTCTTATCAACAAGGTTGCCTGAATGAAGCATATTTGTATACCTAACCCTTAAGTGTACCCCACAATATCATAATAAATCATATTGATTATTAAAAAAAAAGAATTCCTGCTGTTCGTGAAAGATGGAACTCTCCTCAAATCATTTTTTGAAGCTAACATCACATTGATACCCAAGCCAGGTAAAGATCCAACAAAGAAAGAACTCCAGGTCAATATCTTTGATGGGCATAGATGCTAAAATTCTCAACAAGATCCTAGCAAACCGGATTCAACAACACATATCAAAAATCATCCACCACGACCAAGTAGGCTCCATCCCTGGGGTGCAAGCCTGGTTCAACATTCAAAAGACTATAAATGTAATTTAATACATCAACAGATGAAAAAACAAAAACTATGTGATTGTATCATTAGATGCAGAAAAAGCTTTTGATAAAATCCAGCACTCCTTCTTGATAAAAATCCTTGAATATCTAGGCATAGAAGGAACATACCTCAAAATAGTAAGAGCCATCTATGATCAACCCACAGCCAGCATTCTGCTAAACAGACAGAAATTGGAACCATTTCCCCTGAAAATTGAAACAAGGCAATGATGCCCAAACTCATCCCTCCTATTCAACACAGTTTTGGAAGTTCTAGCTAGAGCAATCAGAGAAGAGAAGTTGATCAGGGGTATCTAAATAGGAAAAGAGGAAATCAAGTTATCCCTCTTTGCAGATGTCATGCTTCTATACCTCAAAATCCCAAGAGAATCAGTCAAAAATCGTCTTGCACTGATAAAGGACTTTAGCACAGTCTCAGAGTATAAAATAAACATGCAAAAGACAATCGCATTTCTATACACCAACAATAAACAAACAGAAACCCAAAGAAAAAGCACAATTCCATTCACAATAGTCACAAAAAATTAAATACCTTGGCATCTTCCTAACCAGAGATGTGAAAGACCTTTACAATTAAAACTACAAAACACTGCTCAAAGAAATCATTGGTGACAGAAATGAGTGGAAAAATATTCCATGCTCATGGATTGAAAGAATCAACATTGTTAAGATGTCCATTCTACCTGAGACAATCTAAAGGTTTAATGCAGCACCTATCAAGTTACCAGCAACATTCTTTTCAGACCTAGAAACAACAATACAGGAATTCATATGGAAACATAAATGACCAAGAATAGACAAAACAATCCTCAGCAAAACATACAAGCAACAACAACAAAAAAAACACAGCAGGGGGTATCACACTCCCAGACTTTAAACTTTATTATAAAGCTACAATAATCAAAGCAACCTGGTATTAAATAATCTAGGCTACAAGAACAGGCATATAGACCAATGGAACAGGATAAAGATTTCACAAGCAAAACTTCAATTTCTCAACCAACTCATTTTCAACACAGCTGCCACCATCAACCAGAGGGGAGAGGAGAACCTATCCATAAATGGTGCTGGGAAAACTGACTGACCACAAACAGAAGATTGAAACAGGACCCCTACCTATCCCCACACACAAAAATCAACTCTAAATAGATCAGAGACCTAAACGTAAAACCTAAAAGTATAAGAACTTTAGAAAATGCAGGAGACACTCTTATGGAAATTGGAACTGTCAACCAATTCCTGATCAAAACCACAAGTGCCCATGACATAAGAGATAAGATAGACAAGTGGGACTTATCAAACTGAAAAGCTTTTGCAAAGCCCAAGAAACCATCAAGAGAGCAGGGAGACAGACACAGACTGGGAAAAATATTTGCCTATTCTATGTCTGACAAAGGTCTAACACCTAGGATCTACAAGGTATTCAAACATGCTGAAAAGAAAAAAACAAACAACCCTATTACAAAGTGGGCAAAAGGTATGAATAGATAGTTCCCAAAAGAAGACATGTGAGCAGTCAACAGATGCATGAAAAATGTTCAGCCTCACTAGTCATCAAAGAAATGTCAATTAAAACTACACTGAGATACCACCTAACTCCAGTCAGAATGATCATTATCAATAACTCAAAAATAAGAGATGCTGGAGAGAATGTGGTGAAAAGGGAACACTTCTACACTGTTGGTGGGAGTGTAAACTCCTACAACCTCTGTGGAAAAGTGTGGCAATTCCTAATAATTCTAAAAATTGTCCTTTCATATGACTCCCCAATCTGCCTACTGGCGATATGCCTGGAAGGATTCAAATCATTGGATAAAAACGATACATGCACATGTATGTTTATCGCAGCATTGCTCACAGTAGCAAGAACATGGAACCAGTCATGCTGCCTATCAAAAGAGGACTGGATAAAAAAATGTGGTACAGGCGTTGCAGCTCAGCTTGTGTGGTGGTGGCAGTGTTGGCAGCGGCTGTGGTGAGGAGAGTTTGGCGAGATATCTCACACCATCTTGCTGGTGCAGCCCACCAAGAGGCCAGAAAGCAGGACCTATGACTGACTATGAGTCTGTGAATGAGCGTATGGAAGGCGTTTGTAAAATGTATGAAGAACATCTGAAGAGGATGAATCCTAACAGCCCCTCGATCACATATGACGTCAGTCAGTTGTTTGATTTCATTGATGATCTGGCAGACCTCAGCTGCCTGGTTTACTGAGCTGATACCCAGACATACCAACTGTATAACAAACACTGGATTAAAGAGAAGATCTATGTGCTCCTTCGCTGGCAGGCCCAGCAGACTGGGAAGTAATTGAGTGGGAAGCATTGGGAATGGGGTGGGTGTGGAACACAAGTGTGTGCAGCAAGCTATAGTGGGAGTTTTGTATTCTAGGAATCCTGTTTCCATTTTGTTACATTCTAGCCAGGATGGAGTGTATTCCATAAATGTGAGGATCTTGTTCAATCTGAAACCCCCATTGCCCCCCTTTTTTTCTTTTTCTTTTTTACTTAAACATTTTATGATGATTTAGATGAAAGTTGTTCCTTGTCATTTAATGTTGGCTGCAATCCTTCCAACTGTTGATGTCTCCTTTACAACATTCACTGTACTAACCCTTCGTCAAGATGCAGTGGGGGTGGTAATACAGTTTAGCTATGTCCTCAAGATAAAGTCTCAGTGAAAAGTAAATAAATGTTCTTTAGTTTAAAAAATGTGGTACAAAAGTACAATGTAATGTTATGCAGCCATAAAGAAGAACAAAATCATGAACTTCACAGCAACCTGGATGGACTTGGAGTCTATAATACTGAGTGATGTTTCACAGAAACAAAATACTGAGCATCACATGGTCTCACTCATAAGTGGACCTTGAACAACTATCATAATACTATAAGAAAAGGATTGACAGTAGTGGGAAAGTTGGGGATATGGGGTGTTGGGGAGTTGTGATTGGCAGTAGTGAGAAACTACTTGGGGAAGGGAGGGCATACCTCATCAACAAGGGTATCTGCACAATGAATATTTGCATATCTTACCACTGAATTGTACCACACAATTTTAAAATAAAAAATTTTTTGAAAAAGAAATATGTAGCACTTTTTCTAGGATGAGTTGTGAGCATGTTTGTTCTTGTATGCTTCTTTGGGTATAAAACCAGGAGAGGGATTGCAGTGTTGAGAGGTGGAACATTTGAGAGTTGATTATGTCATAAAGGCTCTGACTTCATAAATGAATTAATGCTGTTATCACAGAAGTATGTTTCCTATCCCAAGACTGGGTTTGCTACACAAACAAGTTTGACCCTCTCTTGCGCTCTCCCTCATTCAAGTGATGATATCCACCATGTCAAAACTTGGCAGAAAAGCATTTACTAAATACACATCTTTGATCTTGGATTTGCCAACCTCTAGAATCCTAGGCCAAATTCATTTTTGTTTCACTATAAAGAACCCGGGTGTGGTATTCTCTTTTAATAATACAAAACACCCTAAGATACCTCCTCATAGACACATCCAACACATCTGGAAACAAAATTTTGCCAGCTAGCTGGGAATTCATAAACCAGTCAGATTGACATAAAAAACTTATAGGGAACATCTGACTGAGTATAATTTTTTTAAATTGAAAAACATTACTGTTCTTTTGTGTGCTCCAGTGCTTAAGGTTCTTCAATAAAGTTTATCTTAAAAATAGACATAATACATGTAAATATTTATTAGGTATATATAATATTTTATAAATGCATGCAATGTATAATGACTAAATTAGGGTAGTTAGGATATCCATCAGCTAAAACTTTTTTTGTGTTGGAAACATTGCAATAAATTATAGTTAACTATAGTCACCCTATTGTGCTGTCAAACACTAGAATGCATACCTTCTGCCTGTAGTTTTGTACCCATTAACTAACGTCTCTTCAATCATCTTACCCCCTTACATATCCCAGACTCTAAAACCCACCACTTTATCCTCTGCCTTCATGAGATCTACTTTTATTGCCCCCACATATGAGTGAGAACGTGGGATGTTTGCCTTTGTGTGTCTTGCTTATTTCACTTAGTGTTCTTCCATTTCGTCTTTGTTGCTGCAAATGAAGAATTTCATATTCTATTACTGAATAATATTTCATTGTGTATATACACATATTTTCTTTATTCACTCATTTGTTGTTGGATATTTAGTTGCTTTCACATATTAGCTATTGTAAATAGTGCTGGCATAAACATGAAAACACAGCTGTTTCTTTGGCATACTGATTTCTTTTCTTTTGGATAGGTAACCAGCAGTGGAATTACTGGATCATATGTTAGACCTATTTTCTAGTTTTTTTTTAAGAACTTCCACACTGTTTTTCATAGTGGCTGTACTAGTTTACATTACCATGCACAGTGTGCTAACATTCCCTTGTATCCTTATTCTTTCCAGCATTTGTTACTTTTTTTAGTAATAATCATTTTAGTTGGGTGAAATCCTCTTTATAATTTTGATTTGCATTTCCATGATGTTCGTAATGCTGAGCATTTTTTCAAATACCTTTTGGTTTGTTCTTTTGTGAAATATTTATTCAGATCTTCTTCCCATTATTAAATAACATTTTTTCCATTGAATTTTTTTAGCTTGATGGTATTCTGTTTATCATTTGCTTGTAAGATATGTAGCTTATGAATATTTTCATTCATTCTGGAGGTTGTCTATTTACACTATTAATTGTAACCTTTGCTTTACAGAAACTTTTAGCTTTATGCAGCCTCATTTGTCTCTTTTTGTTTTGATTACCTGTGTTTTTTAGGTTTCATACAAAAAAAGTTTGCCCAGAATAAGGTCCAAAAACATTTCCACAGTAGTTTTATAGCTTCAGGTCTTACATTTAAGTTTTAATTTATTTTGAGTTTTTTGGTATATGATGAGAGATGGAGTTTGGTTTTATTCTTCTACATATGGTTATTCAGGTTCTCAGCACCATTTATTAAACACAGTTTCTTTATCATTAATACAGGTTGTTGGTGGCTCTGTAGAAATGAGTTGGCACTAAATGCATGTGCATGGATTTAATTCTGGTTTTTAAATTCTGCTCCATTGGACTTTGTGTCTGTTTTGATGCCAGAACAATGCTATCTTAGTTACTACAGTTTTGTGGTGCATATATTAAATTTATTTTTGATTCAGGGAGTACTGGTTTTTACCTGGACACACTGTGTTCTTTAGGGGATTAGGTTTCAGGTGTCCTGTTCCCCAGAAATGAACATTTTACTTGACCATTAACTTCTGACCCTAATCTGCCTGTATCCCCTCTTTTAGTGCCCCCAGTGTCTGCTATTCCTATCTTTGTGGCAATTTAGATCCCACATATATGTGAGAACATGCAGTGTTTGGTGTTCTGTTTCTGAGTTAGTTTGCCTAGGAATATAGTCTCCAGCTTCATCCAAGTTGCTGCAAAGGACATTATTTCATATTTTTATGGTTGTGTAGAATTCTATGGTGCATATGTACCAAATTTCCTTATCAATAAATCATTGATGAGCATGGAGTTTGAGTCTGTGATTCTACTATTGTAAACAGTGCTGTGATAAACATACAAGAACAGGTATCTTTTATACATAACATCTCCCCCACTCTGGGTAGATACCCAGTAGTGGGAGTCTCATGTCTAATGGCAATTCTATTTTTAATTATTTGAGAGATCTCTATATAGCTTTCCATAGAGGTTGAACTAATTTACTATCCCACCAATCAAGTATGAGCATTTCCCCTTTTCCTCATCCAACCCCAAAACTGTTGTTATTTTAAAAATTATTTTATTATAGAGATGTGGGGTACAAGTATTGATTAATGATATAGGTAGGCTGCATGCAGGTAAAGTTTGGGCCTCCAATTGGCTCTCACTCCCCAGTATAGGCCCAGGCACACTGTGTTGTAAATGCCTCTCACCTTTCTTCCTCCCTCCTTCCCCTAGCAGTACCCGGTGACTACTGATTCCTCCCTTGTGCTAATGTGACTAATGTTCATGGCCCATTTATGAGTGAGAATATGCAGTACAGTCCTTTTGACTGGTGTAAGATCTTACTTTGTGTAGTTTTAATTTGCATTTCTCTGACGATTACTGATGCTGATAATTTGTTTTATGTTTGTTGGCTGCTAGCTTAAGGAAGTGTCTATTGATGTCCTTTGCCCACTCTTTCATGGGCTTAATTTTTTCATGTTGAGTTATTTGAGTTTTTTTAAACCCTTTTTATTTAGAATTGCTTTGACAATTCTCCTCTTTTTTTGATTTCAACTCAGGTAGTGAGATGCCTTTAGTCTTGTTTTCTGTCTTAGGATAGCTTTAGATATTCAGGGTCTTTTCCCTTTTTGTACAAATTTTAAGATTCTTTTTTCTATTTCTGTGAAGATGTCATGGTTACTTTTATAGAGATTGCACTGAATCTGTAGATCACTTTGAGTTATAGTGGCACTTTAAAAACATTAATATTTCAAAAATATTAATATCCATTGACAATCTATTCATAATTTTGCATATTTGTCTTCAATTTCTTTCATCTATAGTTTATGGTTTTTGTTGTAGAGATATTTTATTTTATGTATTTATTTATTTATTTTTTGAGTTGGAGTCTCACTCTGTCACCCAGACTGGAGTGCAGTGGCCGCTCCCGACCACCGCAGCCTCGACCTACTGGGCTCCAGCGATCCTTCCACCTCAGGCTTCCAAGTAGCCGGAGCTACCACGCCTGGCTCATTTTTTGATTTATTGTAGAGATGAGGTCTCGCTTGCCCAGGCGTGTCTTGAACCCATGGGCTCAGGCAATTCACTCACCTCAGCCTCCCAAAGGCACGGGATTGCAGGCTGAGCCACCGAGCCTGGATATTTTAATTCTTGGTTAACTTAATTCATAGGTATTTTACTCTTGTGTAGTTATTACAAATGGAGTTGCTTTGTTGATTCTTTTTCAGATAGTTTTCTATTGATCTATAGAAATGCTACTGACTTTTATATTGATAGAATTTCCTGCAATTTACAAAATTTGTTTACCAGTTCAAAAATCTTTTAATGGCATAATTAGATTTTTCTAGGTATACATTTTATGTTATCCACAAATGAGAGTATTTTGACACCTTCGTTTTCAATTGTATTTCTTTCTCATATCTAATTGCTCTGGCTAATATTTTCAGTACTATGTTGAAAAAAGTTATAAAAATGGGCATCTTTGACTGGTTTGTGATCTTAGAGAAAAAGTTTTCCGTTTTCTCTTGTTGGTATAAGATTAGCTGTGAATTTATTATATACAGTTTTTATTGTCTTGAAGTATGTTCACTTTATTCTCAGTCTTTTGAGGGTTTTTGTGAAGACATTTTAAAAATCTTTCCTTTACCATATTTGACCTTCAACCTTGGACTTCAGCCTCAGTGTTTGCATATATAGTCTGTTCTCACTGTTTATACCACACTAATTCTGTTAAGGTTGTGCATATTAATTTATCCTGCAAGACTGTATTTTTTATGTAAAATATTAAAAAATTAGTATTCAATCTGCCATTTTGTGGGGGAGAAACAAATGATACCTGCATTTACAGCCTTCATTTCAGTGCTTGACACATAGTAAGGGCTCAGTATTCTGTCCTTTATTTTGTTCCCTGATGACTTTTTTTGTATTCCTAGGTTTTTTTCTAGAGGTACTACAGTTAGGTCTATAGTGTGTTCATTCTTGCTCTTTATGTATTTGTATGTGTGACTTGGGTACTTACTGATTTATTTCTTTCTGGGGATGGGAAGGACATGAATATTTCAGCATGTGCTCTGTCTCCAATATGAAAACTTACTAGCATGTGCTCTGTCTGCTACCTTAAAGCTAGAAACATTTAAAAAACAACATCAACAAGATTAGGGATTAAAAGTCTGCATTTGGAAACAAACCATCTTGGTTTGTGTTTAGGTAAATCATTTATACTGTGTACATTTAACAAAAAGTTACTTAGCTTCCCTTGATCTCATATTTCTCAACTGTAACAGTGTTGACAAGATTATGAGAAATAAAAGAGAATAAAACACACAAGTACTATAATAGTATTGACACACAGAAAATGTTTATTGAATTCTGTATAATTACTACCAATGTTCTTTAAAACATATCTTTTAAAATAACTGAATAGATTTGATAGTCAGAAGTTATATTTTATTTTATTTTCTTATATTTTTATTAATATAGAAACTTTTCTAAGCTACACATGTAACAGTATAACTTGCTTATAAAGTTACCTGGTAGAAATAAATGTTTATAGCATTGTTTTTTTTAATGTTTGATACTTGTACTCTATGCACAGGATTTGCTTAGTGTAAGAGAATCTTTGCATGCTGGGCTCAAAAATCTTCATTATAAGATTTTCCATAGGCAATAATCATGAAACTAATGAACTAGAATCTCTGCTCTTCAGAATGAAGTCAATTTTTTTTAGCATATTTGTTTTTTGTGTGTTACATACGCAATTCTTTCCTATTAGTCTCCTACATGCCCTCTAGTATTTATTTGTTATACAGTACTCTGACCATAGCAACATATTTGTTAATCTCACCCAGATTTTTTTCCCCAAACTTTCATTCATCCCAACTTCATCTTGTGGATCAACCTTTAACACTGAAGTGCTCATAATACTTAACCAGGATAAACTGATGTCAAGATCAACACTGACTTAGTGTGACTTAGTTAAAGGTGACATTTTGTCTTTGATTTTTTCACAGCTCATTGTGTATTTGTCATATATGTATCTTATATATCAAAGTATAATCAGCTATGTAACTATCTTTAGCTCAGTGAGTTGATTGAAGAACTTAACACATTACCATATTCAAGAATTAGCCCAGAAAAGTACTCAAAAAGTTATGTAAATAAATTAGCAATTTGGTTAAATAAATCCTTATATGAATATATGACTACTTTCTCCACTGTCCATCACATCTATCCCATTGCCTTTTTCAAGAAACTTGAAATCACTGTGAGTTTCTGGTGTGATTTTCTTGAAGTAAGATTTTATGGACCAAAAGGAAGTGATTGTACCACATTCTATTTTGTCTAAACTTATCTCTGACATTTTAAAATTAACCTTTTTATTAAAATTTGTACTTAACATTCAAAACTCTTTTTTTCTTAAAAAATTATTAATTAGTTCACTCTTGAGTATTGTAAGTATCACTTTTAGAAGACTAAATATCACGCAGCAGGCATACTTTGGTTTGTTTAAAGAGTGTGTACAAATAAATCAATGTCCAATACTGATTTCAAGGAAATGCTCAGGACAAGATCATTCACATAGTAGACCTTTAAACAGGTTTGTTTTCCACTGCTAGAAATATATCTAAAAAATAATGACCTCTGTGATCTTACAGAAAACATTTATCTGTGTAATCCTAAAAGGACATGGGTAAACTATTTTGATGTCCCTGCAGCAGTTATAAGATGTTGCCCATTGAAGAAAAGTCATTATCAAGAGCAACATGGACTTTGTGTGACAGTGTGAAAATAAATATTTTCCCAGTTTGCTCTTAGTTACATAAAGGCTTTGTGTCTTTTTGTGGGGATCAGTGACCTTCCATGAGTTACTGAATAAAGCTGTAGGCCTGAGAAAATTCTTGATTCTTCAAAAGGTTTTCCCTCTTACATCCATCATACCAATGGACCCACATATTCCATTGGAGAACTTTATGTAGCCACCCCTGGTCATCACTGCTAGGTCTATATTCTCAACAATGACACTATCTCTGTCAATGACACTGGGATCCTCAGCCAAGATGAGAATCATTACCCAACTTGAGGCCAGAGGATTGTTGTTGCTTCCTTCATCCTTAGTGGCAGCTCATTTATCTAAATGTGACATTCCCATACATAAATGAGCTCTGTGTGGACAGCTGGGAGTATGAGTGAAGTTACTTCTCCTTAGCTACTGTGACTAAGGTTTTAAATCCCATTTATATATTCTGCTTATATGCCCCATGTTTTAAGATAGCACATGTAATGAACATGCTTCAAGTTTTTAGACTCTATGTAAGTGCTGTAGTCAGCTAACTTGTCATTCTTTTAGTAAACACACATTTCTTTTTTATTAAATGTCAGCACTTAGAGAGATAATGAGGTTAATTGACCAACAAAAGAGAGTTGACTTATACTAACCGAGATCTTTTATTCCTGGATACACCTATATTTAAAAAGTAGTTACACAATGCATAAAAATTATAAGCTAGGCGAGCCTTTGTTGCAAGTTACAAACATCTGTGGAAATTGATTAAGCTTTCATTCCCAGGGTGTATGTTAGGTCTTCCAAATGAGAAGGTCTGGTGAGAAATACAGGTAACAGTGGTATTTTTTAAATGTCTTAAGTAATTCTAATGTGGTACAAAATTTAAAAACAACTGAGATTTGAATACCAATTAAACATAAAGAGAAAATCCTACTATAATCTATAGTTGAAGGTAGGATTTTTAGAGAAAGTTATGTTTAAGTTGATATTGGAATTATTAAGCTTATCTAGTTTGATAAGAAAATTGATGGTGTAAGTATACATAAGTGTATAATTGAAAAAATAGATTTTCTCCTATGTTGTCATTTATAAGTTTCATATTTTGTCATTTCAACCTTTGTTTCATTTTGAGTTAAATTTGGGGAGTTGTAAAGTATGTCAAAATTTAGTGATTTGCATGTGGATGTTAATTGTTCTTGCACCATAAATTGCAAAACAATTACTTCCAAAATAAATTCCTTTTGTTCCATTGTATGAGATCAATTGACTGTCTTTGTGTGAGTCTGTTTCTGTCTTGTCTATTACGGTTCATTGATCTATTTGTCCGAAATCATACTTTCTTGATTGTTGTACTTTTTAATTAAGTGTTGAAGTCAGAGTGTCAGTTTTCTGACTTTGTTCTTCATTTTTAGAAAACAGAAATTAATTCTGAGAATAATGTAAATAAAGACTAGTGATTTTAAGGATATGAAAAAATAATCGACTTCTACACAAATGAAGTTATGTCACAGATATGAATTCTTTCTCCAATCAAAATTGCACTAAGATCTTCATTCCAGAAACAAAGTAGTACACTATCACAATTGCTTTTGGTGCCTCTATTTTTGACCAAGAAAGAAGGAGTACCTAAAGACAAAGTTAGCACATGAATAACAGTTGTCCTGAAGAGCTAGCTGTATAAAAATGAAGATGAACCTGGAGTATGGCACGGTTGACCGTGTGTGATTTGCTTGTATATTACAACATCCATGTATAGAAGAAGCAAAATGAGATCACGAGGCCTCCAGAAAGAGTGGGAGACTAATGACTGACTGCTTTGCCTCTGACAACTCCCAAGTCCCTGTTTCATCTTTATGTCAAGTTGCATTGCCCACTTTGTGTTCAATGAAACACCCAAGGGAACATTTGTTGACAGCAATAGAAACTGACCATGACCAATTCCAGCAGAAAAAAAATATATTTCACAAACATTTTCTGAGATTTAAACTTAGAGAAAGGTAACCAATATATGCTAAGTCAGGCATAGCTCTAGAAGAACTGGTGCCACAGGCCAACAGTGCAGTGGACCTAGCAATCAATCATCACAGGTTACTTCCTCTTGCTATTACTTCTGGAAACTGGAAGCTGCTGCTGATACCACCATCTCTCTCTCTCTCTCTCTCTCTCTCACACACACACACACATTCAGTTCTTACTCCTTTGCACCACAAGTGTGTGTTCTGTACTCATGGTAACACTGAAGGCCTGTCTCCTTGTGGTAAGGAAAGTAGGAAAATGAGACAATCTGATCTTTTTGGTTCATACACTGTGAATGTCCCAAGAGTTATACACGGAAGAGCTCTATTAACATAAAAAGGAACCCATATACTAGGTAAGAGAAAAACATTTACAAACAGGCTTTTTAAAGGAGATAAAATGAAATAATGAAAAAAATAAAGTGAAATAAAATGAAGCAATATCATTTTTTTTGAGACAGAAAAAAACTTTAGGTAATTTAAAAGAGTAACGTGAATATTTAAGAAAAATTTCCTACCACAACAAAATAGTCTATTGACAGCTTGCCAATGAAATATGGAATATATACAGAATCTTCTGGAAGACTTCTGGGAGTTTAGCAAATAAGTTTCAGATGATCTAACTTTGGGTCTTCTTTGGAGCCTTGGTGTGAGACTGGTAGTGCTAGATTTAGGGTACTGATATAAATGGGATGGAAAGATGATGTTTCAGAGCAATGACCATAATAGAATTATCTTGGGTATTAAAAAGAGCTATAAACCAGGAAACAGCATGTGAGAGAAATGAGTAAGGAAAGGAGCCATGAAAGAAGAAAAGAGAAGAGATACAGCTGGAGGACGAAGACAAAGAGGGACTTTGAGAACTCCAAAACAGTCCCTTGTTCAATTTCTTGACTCTTTCCAATGGGCCAAATTGGAAGTCAAAACTTGTGGCAGCCAGGAGGCCCCTTATATCTCAAACATTCTTCTTCAACCCTTGCCAGCCTCAACACCTTCTTTATTCCAGGCAACCGAGTCAATCTTCAAATTGTTCCCAATTAGGCCATGGAAACTCTTGACTCTGAGCCTTGTTTCAGACTATTTACTATAACTAGATGTCCCTGTCTTTGAGTCTGCTTATTTCTTTGTCTTTGAACCTGCTTCCTTGTCTTTGAACCTGCTTATTTCTTGTCTCCCTTCAAATTCAGCTAACTACTATTTCCTTGAATCCCATTCTATCATATATCTTCCCTAAGGTCACTTGCTCCCTCACAAGTTTTGAGGTTTACCTTTAGTCTAACCTGTTTGTTCAAAGAAAACTTTTTCAGGGATTCTAGAAGTGAATAAAACAATCACTTTGCCCACAGTAGTCTGCTGTCTAAGGAAGGGAATGGGGAATGAATATGGTAACAGATGAGTTCTATTCAGTTTAACAAATTCCTTATTAGAGGAAACCTGGGATGGTGTGGAATCATGGAGTTCAGTCACCCATTCATCACATGGAATAAAAAAGTGTTCAAGAAAACCCTGCTGAATTAAGAAATGAATGCTGAATTTCAAGAGACAACTACTCACAGGTTGAATATGGACAATGGCACACAGGGAGGTGTAGAAATAACTTCCATGTTTCTCATCCTGACTAAAATTCAGATTTAAAGAGAGAAGGCAAGAATGCTCATGTTTAGGCTTATGTTTATCTCCTCCAAGAGTTTCTTTCTTTGCCAAATACCTCCTCTATATTGGACAGGCACAATTATAAATGTTTGTTGGAATAATAAACATTTAAAAAAAATTTTACTT
Source organism: Carlito syrichta (assembly GCF_000164805.1). Taxonomy (NCBI): domain Eukaryota; kingdom Metazoa; phylum Chordata; class Mammalia; order Primates; family Tarsiidae; genus Carlito; species Carlito syrichta. Next base: position 30,435 of record NW_007231734.1, on the reverse strand, counting down.
CAAATAAGTGGAGTACAATTCAAGGTTAGGTATATAAATGTTCATTATGCAGGTACCCTTGTTGATGAAAACATATTTTTAAGATTATATCTATTGTCTTACAACCTTCTGCATAACATTTGTGATTTTTCTAATTAATAATCTATTTAAAAGATGGGATAGGAGCTTTATTAAAGTGGAGTTAATATTTTAAATCACCAAGAACTTAACATCTATATTCTGTGATGTTTGTACAACAAAACTGCCTAGTAACACATTTCTCAGAGTGTGTCCCTGTCATTAAGTGATACAACACTGCATATATTTTATAATACCGGAGTATGATTATTTATGTACTTCTTCCTTAGTATACTATAAAAACCTTGAAGACCTTATCTTGTACTTACTGTATTTTTGAAATTGGCACAAAAAGGTCTTCAGAAATTTTATAGGAATAATTCAACAAGCCTGGAAAAATAAGCTTCTTTATGAGCCTACCACAGCTCACTCTGCCTTCTTTCACTATTCTCACTTCCCTCGTTTGACCTGAAGTAGTCAAGTTGTCAAAAGAGAAGGATTGTTCCATACTTCAACTTAAACTAAAAACTTCTTCACAGAAAACGAAACTACTAGCAGAATAAATAGATAATCTACAGAATGGGAGAAAATGTTTACAAATTATGAATGCAACAAGACTAATACCCATAATATATAAGTAACTTAAAAAGATTAACAAGCAAAAGCAACCATATCCAAAATGGGCAAAAGAGATGTACATACACTTCTCAAAAGAAGTCATACAAGCAACTAATGAATATATTTTAAAATGCTCAATATCGCTAATCATCAGAGATATCCAAATCAGGACCAGAAATACCATTTCACACCAGTCAGAATGGCTATTATTAATAAACAAACAAACAAGCAAATAGCCCGACAACAACAATAGCAGATATTTGCAAGTTTGCAAGGAAATGGAACCTTGATACACTGCTGGTGGGAATGTAAACTAGTACAACATCTGTAGAGTTTGGAGATTTTTTCAAAAAACTCAAAATAGAATTACGACTTTACTGGCAACCCTATTACTGGGTATATATAAAAAGGAACATGAATTGTTCTACCAAAAAGACACTCACATTAACATGTTGATTGTAGCAATCTTCCCGGTAGCAAAGGTATGGAACCAAACTAGGTAACCCAGTGATAGTAGACTAGATAAAGACATTGTAATACATAAATACCATGGAATAATAGGCAGCCACAAAAATAACATAATCACGTTCTTTTCAGCAACAGAACTGCAACCAGAGGCCTTTAGCCTCAGCAAATTGATAAAGAAACATAACCAAATACTGCATGTTCTCATTTTGTAAGTAAGAGCTAAACACCAGGTACACAAGGATATAAAGATGAGAAAACAGACACTAAACAGGAGCAGAGAGAGTGGAGGATTGAAAAAATTATTGGTACCATCCTCACTATCTGGAAGTCAGGTTTGGTAAAAGCCTAAATGTCACCATCACAATAAACCTATGTAACAAAGCTTTGCATGTCTCCTCTGAATTAAAAATTTTTTTAAATCATGGTTTTTACTAATTCCTTATATCAAAATTTAATACTAAGAAGCAAAGAACTCACTTTCAGTATTTTTTAAAAGAAAAATTCAAAAGTACTTCTTTGTTGATTGTCAAAAATTACAAATTCTGGAAAGGACTGGAAACCATGTAGCATGTTTATTTTATTTGGTTAAAGAAAATGTGGAAACCAAAGATCAATGTTTTTTTTGGGGGGGGGTGATGCGGACATCATGGATTTTTGGAAGGCAGAACTTTAAACAGATTTTACAGTCAGTGTTTGGAATTGTCTCAGCGAAATTGTGTTTTTTTACTTTAATTTCAAAAAATGCTAACTACCTGATTGACAAATAACCTATGTAACCATCTTCAATGACCCAGATGAAGAGAGAAATCAGGCCCATTAGAAGAAAGTGGGATCAGTATCAACATGCAATCAATGAAAGAAAACATTTTCTTTCTTTGAACTTATCTGGATATGATAATTTTGCCTTCTCTATGGATTGTCTGTTCTGCTTCAATGTCCTTTCACGACCTCTTGTATCAAGCTGGTGTCCTCGGAAGATTTCAGATCCTTCCATTGGTTTTCATTCTGATCTCCAAACTTTCCTTTTACTCTCATATTGTATTGGAGACCTTCACTGCAGTCATCCCTGAGCATCGCTGCTAGGTCTACATCCTGGGCAGTGACACTGTCTCTCACAATGACACTGGGAATCTCAGTCAAGATGCCCTCCTGAAAATCTCCTTCCCACTAAAGTCAAACTAGAGGCCAGAGAAGTGTCACTTCATCCATCCTGAATGAGGCCATTCCAAACATGAGTGAGCCAGACATGGAACCTTGTGTGGATGGCTAGGTGCATGATTGGAGTGCCTTTTTATCCACCATCATGACTGAGGTGAGATAATCCATTTTCCTGTCATGAGAATATGACCTGGGTATTTAGAAATACACACAAGTAAATAACATGCTTCCAGCTTTAAGCCACATGTAGGTGCTTATTCTTCATTTGTTCAACAAAAATTAATTGCTTCTTCATTAAAAGTTAGGAATTTACGAGGTAATGAGGCTAATAATTTTTTTCTTTTTGAGCTGGAGTCTCACTCTGTCACTCACACTGGAGTGCAGTGGCTGCTCCCAGCCACCGCAGTCTCGACATGCTGGGCTCCGGCGATCCTTCCACCTCAGCCTTCCAAGTAGCTGGAACTACAGGTGCATGCTACCACACCTGGCTAGTTTTCTCTTTTTGGATTTATTGTAGAGATGTGGTCTCACCAAGTTGCCCAGGCGGGTCTTGAACCCGCATTCTCAGGCAATCCACTCACCTCAGCCTCCCAAAGCACGGGATTAAAGGCTGAGCCACCAAGCCCAGCTTGGGGCTAATAAATTTTTTAAAAATAGAGGTACATCCTGCTCTCATAGTACTTTCATTCTTGGGAAGACCAAAGTTTAAGCAGATAATTCCTACATTTTTTTACAAATGTTATGCTAAGTCAGTAAGGCTCACCCTATGGTCACACGTTAGAAATATCTGGAAGGGTGATCAAAAGCTCTTTGCTCAGATTGTATCCCAATAGCAGTCGTAGAAGGTTTGCAGTGATATTCAGGATTCAGTAAAATTATGTGGTCCTCAAATGATTGTACTCTGTGGCCAAGGTTGATCACTTAGTATGAGTACAAATGACCATTAATATAACCTAATGATTTAGGGGAGATTTTCTAGAAAAAGTTGTGTTTAAACTGAGACCTGAATGGTACAGCTAAGGTAATGCTCAAAAGGGAAGCTAGAGAGGAAGATAGGAGCCCATATAATGTAACATTCATTTCATGTTATGGAGTTTTAATCAGACAACACTGAGAGGTTATAAGCTGTTGTAAAACTTAACTGTGCTGCTTTTTATTTATTCTAGTGGGACCTGGTATGTGAATCTGTCACTAAATTCAGTGACTAAATTTCTATTCATGACTGGAATGGTAGTAGGAAGCATTCTATCTGGTCATTTATCAGACAGGTGAGTGTCTCTGTTTCACAGCTGTTTTTACTTGTTGGTAGGGTATTTGCATCTGTATGTGAATCATTTATTCACTAAACAACAATATGTATTGCAAATTACACTCTTTGGACCTACCTTGATCCACAGGGATCGAAAAACAATGGAGAATTACATTCTGTGTGGTGAGGGCTACTTTGTCAGCACTGAGTGCAGTGTTCAAAACAGAAATCACATCTCCATCGGATGTGGGGGCATTTCATGCCAAGTGTTGGAAATGTGGTGCCAACCCATGTGGTTTAGAAGTATGAGAATAGTTACTGTTTAGCCCTTTTCCTGCTGCTACAGAAGAATGTCCCAGACTGGGTAATTTATTAACAGTAGAAGTTAATTTGGCTTATCTGTAGACTGGGAAGTTTGATAGCACTGAACCAGTATCTGGCCAAGGACTTCATGTTGCATCATTCCCCAGTGAAATCTGGAAGGGGAAGTGAAGATATAAGACAAAAAGAGAATGCAAGCTAAACTTCTTTATTTTATCAAGAACCCCTGTGGTGATAACTAACCCACTCTCTTTTCACTATTAATTCTTTCATGAAGAGAGCCCCTATCACCATCACCTCTTAAAGGTTCAACCTCTCAATAAAAATTAGATTTCAGCATGAGTTTTGGAAAGCCATAGTACTTAGCTATGGGAACTAAGAGGAAGATGCTTCATGGCATGGGATTCAGCCAGTTTAAAGAATGCATATGTGGAAAAGAGTTGTACACCTTTGACAGGGGTGCCATGTTCAGTGTCTTCTGAACAAGTGAGTTGTAAGCTTGTGAGTGCCAAAGGTTGACTATCACATCATAGTTGACCAAGTGTGATGGGTAAGAATTTCAGTAAAATCAGTGAGGTCTTACAATGTGTCATTGGTGATATGTTGAAAAATTATACCAACATTCTTGTTTGAAGTTTCTGTGAAAAACAGTTTTTTATTAATAGGATTTTTATTATTTTATTTATCAATTTATTTTTCAAGTATTTTATTTAAGATTCAAGAGATACATATAAAGCCTTGTTACATAGTTATATTGCATGATGGCGAGATTTGGGTTGTATTGAACCAATCACTCAATTAGTGTGCATAGTACCAAATGGGTGGATTTTCAACCTTTCCTAGCTTCCCTATCTTCAACAGTTCCCAGTATTTCTTGTTCTTATCCTTATACCCTTGTGTATTCAGTGTTTAGCTCCCACTTGTACGTGAGAATATGTGGTATTTCATTTTATAATTCTGGGATAATTCATTTAGACTGATGATCTCCAGTTGCATCTATGTTGCTGTAAAGGACATGATTTTGTTCTTTTTTATGTCTGCATAGTATTTTATGGAGTATATGTACCATATTCCTTTTCCAGTCCACTATTGTTGGACACGTAGGCTGGTTCCATGTTTTTGGTATTGTGACTAGCACTATGGTAAACACGTAAGAGTGAATATATTTTTAGTACAACTATTTATGCCTTTTTGGATATATATCCTGTAGTGGGATTGCTCGAATGGTAAATCTGTTTTTAGTTCTTTGAAAAATCTTCAAAATGCTTTCTACAGGAACTGTACTACATCAACTTCCAACCAACAGTGTATGAGTGCTTCCCTTTCTCCACAACCTTGCAACGTCTGTGGGGTTTTTTTCCCAGCAGTTCAATAATTTTTTTAAAAATATATTTTTTATTTTAAAATTGTGGGGTACAGTTAAGGGTTAGGTATACAAATATGTATTGTGCAGGAACCCTTGTTGGTGAGGTGTGCCCCTCCATCCCCAGACAGATATTGACTACTGTTAATCCCACCTCCCATCCCCTCCCTGCCCTGACCATATTTCCCATTGTCAATCCTTTTTTAATAGTATTATAATGGTTGTTCAAGTTCCACTTATGAGTGAGAACATGTGATACTCAGATCTTTGTTTCTGTGAGAGGTCACTCAGTATGATAAATTCTAATTCCATTCAGGTTGCTGTGACATTCATGATTTTGTTCTTTTTTATGGCTGTGTAATATTCCATTGTGTATATGTACCACATTTTTTAAATCCAATCCTCTTTTGATGAATGGCATGGTTGGTTCCATGCTCTTGCTATTGTGAACAATGCTGCAATAAACATATGTGTGCAGGTATCTTTTTAATAGAGTGATTTGAGTTCTTCAGGGTATAGTCCTAGTAGGGGGATTGTGGCGTCATATGGAAGGTCGATTTTTAGAGCTTTTAGGAATCACCACACTGATTTCCACAGAGGCTGCACTAGTTTACGCCCCCACCAACAGTGTAGAAGTGTTCCCTTTTCACCACATCCTCTTCAGCCTCTATTTTTTTTAGTTATTGATAATGGCCATTCTGACTGAAGTTAGGTGGTATCTCAGTGTAGTTTTAATTTGCATCTCCTTGATGACTAGTGAGTTTGAACATTTCTTCATGTATCTGTTGGTCACTTATATGTCTTCTTTTGGGAAGTGTCTGTTCATATCTTTTGCCCACTTTGTAATGGGGTTGTTTGTTTGTTTGTTCTTCAGTGCATTTGAGTTCCTTGTAGATCCTAGATGTTAGGCCTTTGTCAGACATGGAGTTGGCAAATACTTTTCCCAGCCTGTGGGCTGTTTCCCTGCTCTCTTGATGGTTTCTTTGGCTTTGCAGAAGCTTGTCAGTTTAACAAGGTCACACTTGACTATCTTCTCTCTTATGGCCTGTGGGTTTTGGGTTTGTTCAGGAATTGGATGCCAGTTCCAATTTCCATGAGAGTATGTCCTTCATTTTCTAAGGTTCTTATGGTTTGAGGCTTTACATTTAGGTCTCTGATTCATTTAGGTTAATTTTTGTTTATGGGGATAGATAAGGGTCTTGTTTGAATCTTCTGCCTGTGGTCAGTCAGTTTTCCCAGCACCATTTACTGAATAGATTCTACTCTCCCCAGGCTTTGTCGAAGATGAGTTGCTTAAGAAATTGGGGTTTTGCTTCTGGAATCTCGTTTCTATTCCATTGGTCTATATGCCTGTTCTTGTACCAGTACCAAGCTGTTTTGATTATTGTAGCTTTATAATAAAGTTTAAAGTCTGGTATTGTGATACCTCCTGTTTTTGTTTTTTGTTTTTGTTTTGCTGAGGATTGTTCTGGCTATTCTTGGTCATTTGCGGTTCCATATGAATTCCTGAATTGCTTTTTCTAGATCTGAGAAGAATATTGCTGGTAATTTGATGGGTATTGCATGAAATCTGTAAGATGGCCTTAATGCCTTAAGTAAGATGGACATCTTCACAATATTGATTCTTCCAATGCATGAGCATGGGATATTTTTCCACTTGTTTGTGTCATCTTTGATTCTTTGAGCTACTACTTTGTAGTTTTCATTGTAAAGATCTTTCACATCTCTGGCAGGGAAGATGCCAAGGTATTTCTTATTTTTTTGTTGCTATTTTGAATGGAATTGTGCTTTTTATTTGAGTTTCTGTTTGTTTATTATTGGTGTAAAGAAATACGAATGTCTTTTGCACGTTTATTTTATGCCCTAAGACTTTGCCAAAGTCCTTTATCAGTGCAAGGAGGCTTTTGAAAGATTCTCTTGGGTTTTCAAGGAACACAATCATGTCATCTGCAAGGAGAGAGAACTTGACTTCCTCTTTTCTTATTTGGATACCCCTGGTTGTCTTCTCTTTTCTGATTGCTCTAGCCAGGACTTCCAATACTATATTGAACAGGAGGGGTGACAGAGAGCATCCTTGTCTTGTTCTAGTTTTCAGGGGAAATGGTTCCAATTTTTGTCTGTTTAGGTGTATGCTGGCTGTGGTTTCTCATAGATGACTTTTACTATTTTGAGGTGTGTTCCATGTATGCCTACATGTTCAAGGGTTTTTATTAATAAGGGGTGCTGGATTTTATCAAAACTTTTTCTGCATCTAATGATATAATCGTGTGGTTTTGCTCTGATGTCTGTTGATGTATTTAATTACATTTATTGTCTTGCAAATGTTGAGCCAGCCTTGTGTCCCAGGGATAAAGCCTACTTCGTAATGATGGATGATTTTTGAGATGTGTTGTTGAATCTGGTTTGCTAGGATCTTGTTGAGAATTTTAGCATCTATGTTCATCAAAGATATTAGCCTGCAGTTCTCTTTCTTTGTTGGGTCTTCACCTGGCTTGAGTATCAATGTGATGTTGGCTGCATAAAATGATTTGGGGAGAGTTTCATTTTTCTCAATCACCTGCAATACTTTCATTAGGATTGGTATCAGCTCTTCCTTAAATGTCTTATAGAATTCTACTGGAAAGCCATCTGGTTCAGGGCTTATTTTTGGTAGGTAGTGTTCTTATTACACAGTCAATTTCCTTGATTGTTATTGGTCTATTTAGGATCTCAATTTCTTCTTGTTTCAGCCTAGGCAGGTTGTGTGATGTCAGAAAGTCCTCCATTTCCTTAAGGTTTTCAAATTTGTTTCCATACAAGTGTACACAGTAGCCTCAATGATCTTTTGTATTTCTTCAGGATTAGATGTGACTTCATCTTTTGTGTTTCTGATTGTGTTTATTTGGGCTTTTTTTTTTTTTTTTTTGGTCAGTCTAGCTAAGGGACCATCGATCTTGTTTATCCTTTCAAGGAACCAACTTTTTGTTTCATTGATGTTTTGTGTTATCTTTTTGTCTTCTATGTCCCAGATTTGGGTTTTTATTTTGGTGATCTGGATTATTCTGCTAAAGTTAGGGTTTTGGTGATCTTGCTTTTCCAGCTTCCTTAGGTGAAATGTTAGGCTGTCAGTTTGTGATCCTTCCATTTTTTTCATGTGCATTTGTAGAGATATGACTTCTCCTCTTACTACAGCTTTCAAGGCATCCCAGAGATTTTGGTAAGATATTTCTTCATTTTCATTTGTTTCCAGGTATATTTTAATCTCTGTTTTGATTTCATCATTGACCCAGGTGTTGTTTAGCATCATGCAATTTAGTGTCCATGTCTTTATGGGTTTGGGGAGAACCTTGTTGGTGTTGATGTTTATTTTTATTCCACTGTGGTCTGAGAAGGTGCATGGCAAAATTTCGATCTTTTGAAATTTGTTTATGCTTGATTTATGGACAAATATGTGGTTGAACTTAGAGTACTTTCCATGAGGGGTTGAGTAGAATGTATATTATGTGGTCGTTGGGTGGAGTCTTCTGTAGGTATCTATTAAGTCCATTTGGTCAAGAGTCACATTGAGGTTCCAGATCTTGTTGCTGATTTTTTGTCTTGATCTGTCTAGGTTTGTGAGTGGGGTATTAAAGTCCCCAGCTATGATAGTTTTAGAGTCAATATCTTTTTTGAGTTTACATAGAAGCTGGTTTATGAAAGTTGGTGCTCCTATGTTGGGTGCATATATGTTTAGGATAGATGTTTTTTGTTGATGGATTGAACCTTTTATCATTATGCAGTGGCCTTCTGTATCTTTTTAAATTTTTGATAGCTTAAAGGGTATTTTGTCTGAGATTAAGATCGCCACTTCTCCTTTCTTTTGTGTCTTATTTGCCTGAAAATTTGTTTCCCATCCTCTTACTTTGAGTCTGTGAGTGTCCATTCCAGTGAGATGAGTCTCTTGAAAGCAATAGATTGTTGCCTGGTGATATTTTATCCATTTTGCCATTCTATGTCTTTTCAGTGGTGCATTTAGTCCATTCACATTCACGCTAATTATTGAAATGTGAGAGTTGATCCCTATCATAAGGTTCTTACAGAGTTGTTGCTATTGTTCCTGTTTGTTTGTTGTCTTTCTTTTGTTTTTGGGGTTGGTTCGTGTGTATTTTTAATCTTTTTCCTGTACTCTTGTGAAGAACTTTGTTGTTCTTTTTTCCTTTATTTCTGTGTTTAAAACTTGCTTAAGTGTTTCTTGTGGAGGTGGTCTGGTGGCAGCGCAACTTCTTAGGGATTGGATATCTGGGAAAGTTTTTAATTCTCCCTCATTGATGAAGCTTAGCTTGGCTGGGTAGGTTATTCTTGGTTGAAATTGTTTGTCTTTTAGAACTTTGAAGATAGTGCTAATAACTCTCCTAGCCTGAAGTCTTTCTGTAGATAAATCTGCTGCTATTCTAATTGGTCTTCCATGGTAGGTAATCTGACCTTTTTCTCTAGCTGCCTGTAGAATTTTCTCTTTTTTACCTACTTTGTTTAGGCGAATTATTATGTGTCTGGGTCTTCTCATTTGTTGTCTTTCAGGGTTCTCTGAATCTCTTGTGTTTGAATTTTTGCATCACTGATGAGATGAGGGAAGTTTTCTTGAATAATCTCATGGAATGTTTGTTCCAGGTTGGACTCTGACTCTCTCTCTCTGCTTCAGGAAGCCCAATTACTCTTAGGTTTGGTCTCTTGAAGTAATTGCTCATCTATTGAAGGTTTTGTTCTGTCTTTTTGAGCTTCTTTTGCATGTTTTTGACAGTTTGGGTTAGTTCTATATTTTGGTCCTCAAGCTCTGAGATTCTTTCTTCTGCTTGGCTAATTCAGCTTTTATGCTTTTCAATTTCTTACTTATTTCATTCACAGTGTCTTTAATACTGTTATCTCAGTTATCAACTCCTTCCTAGTTTCCTCTTGTCTCTCCTCAATTGTATATAATATCTCCATTAATTTTAGCATCTATGTTCATCAAAGATATTGGCCTCTAGTTCTCTTTCTTTGTTGGATCTTTACCTGGCTTGGGTATCAATGTGATGTTGGCTTCGTAAAATGATTTGGGTAGTGTTCCATCTTTTTCAATCGCCTGGAATATCTTCAGTAGGATTGGTATCAGCTCCTCCTTAAATGTCTTGTAGAATTCTGCTGGAAAGCCATCTGGTCCAGGGTTTTTTTTGTAGGAAGTTTTCTTATTACGTAGTTGATTTCCTTGGTTGTTATTGGTTTATTTAGGGTCTCAATTTCTTCTTCTTCCAACTTAGGTAGGTTGTGTGATGTCAGAAAGTCCTCCATTTCCTTAAGGTTTTCAAATTTGTTTCCATACAAGTGTATGTAGTAGTCTCTAATGATCTTTTGTATTTCTTCAGGGTCAGATGTGACTTCATCTTTTGTGTTTCTGATTGTGCTTATTTGGTTTTTTTCTCGTTTTTTCTTGGTCAGTCTAGCTAGGGGACCATTGATCTTGTTTCTTCTTTCAAAGAACCAGCTTTTTGTTTCATTGATTTTTTTCTATTATCTTTTTGTCTTCTATGTCCTGGATTTGGGCTTTCATTTTGGTGATCTGGATTCTTCTGCTGAAATTAGGGTTTTTGTGGTCTTGCTTTTCCAGCTTCTTTAGGTGGCTTGTTAGGTTGTCAATTTCTGTTCCTTCCATTTTCCTCATGTGTGCTTGTAGGGATATAAATTCCTCTCTTATTACAGCTTTTAAGGCATCCCAGAGATTTTGGTAAGATGTTTCTTCATTTTCATTTGTTTCCAGGTATCTTTTGATCTCTGTTTTGATGTCATCATTGACACAGGAGTTATTTAGCATCATGCTGTTTAGTGTCCATGTCTTTGTGGGTTTTGGGGGGGACTTTGTTGGTGTCAATGTTTATTTTTATTCCACTGTGTTCTGAGAAGGTGCATGGTAGAATTTCAGTCCTTTTAAGTTTGCTTATACTTGATTTGTGTCCAATTATGTGGTCGATCTTAGACTATGTTCCATGTGGTGATGAGTAGAATGTGTATTCTGTGGTGTTTGGATGGAGTGTTCTATAGGTATCAATTAAGTCCATTTGGTCCAGAGTCTCATTGAGGTTCCGTATCTCCTTGCTGATTTTTTGTCCTGATGATCTGTCTAAGGTTGTGAGTGGTGTATTAAAGTCCCCAGTTATTATAGTGTTAGAGTCAATGTCTTTCTTTAGTTTTCCTAGAAGTTGCTTTATGAATGTTGGCGCACCTATGTTGGGTGCATATATGTTTAGGATAGATATTTCTTGTTGATGGAGTGAACTTTTTATCATTATGTAGTGGTCCTCTGTATCTTTTTTAATTTTTGATAGCTTAAATGGTATTTTGTCTGAAATTAGGATTGCGACTCCTCCTTTCTTTTGTGTTCCATTCGCCTGAAAATTTGTTTCCCATCCTCTTACTTTGAGTCTGTGTATGTCCTTTCTAGTGAGATGGGTCTCTTGAGGCAGTATATTGTTGCCTGGTGATATTTTATCCATTTTGTCATTCTATGTCTTTTCAGTGGTGCGTTTAGTCCATTCACATTCAGACTAATTATTGAAATGCGAGAGTTCATCCCTATCATGGAGTTCTTATTGAGTTGTTGTTCTTCCACTTGGTTTTTTCTTTTTTCTTTTTTTGTTTTTGTCTTTCTTTTGGTTTTGGGATCGGTTCGTGTATATTTTATTCTTTTACCTGTACTCTTGTGAAGAACGTTGTTCTTTTTTCCTTTTCTTCTGTGTTTAGTACTTTCTTTAGTGTTTCAAGGAGAGATGGTTTTGTGGCTGCATAAGTTCTTAGGGATTGGATATCTGGGAAAGATTTTAATTCTCCCTCACTGATGAAGCTTAGCTTGGCCAAGTAGGTTATTCTTGGTTGAAATTGTTTATCTTTTAGGACTTTGAAGATAGGGCTCCAAGCTCTCCTAGCCTGCAGGGTTTCTGCAGATAAATTTGCTGCTATTCTGATTGGTCTTCCATGGTAGGTGATCTGGCCTTTTTCTCTTGCTGCCTTTAGGATTTTTTCTTTTGTGCCTACTTTATTTAGGCGAATTATTACGTGTCTAGGAGTTGGTTTTCTCATTTGTTGTCTTGCGGGGGTTCTCTGAATCTCTTGTGTTTGAATTTTTGTATAACTGATTAGATAAGGGAAGTTTTCTTGAATGATCTCATGGAAAGTTTGCTCCAATGTGGTCTCTGTTTCTCTTTCTGCCTCAGGGAGTCCGATTATTCTTAGGTTAGGCCTCTTGGGGTAGTCACTCATCTCTTGAAGGTTTTGTTCTGTCTTTTTGAGCTTATTTTCTGTGTTAAGAGTTTGGGTTATTTTTATATTTTGGTCCTCAAGCTCTGAGATTCTTTCTTCTGCTTGGGTAATTCTGTTTTCCATGCTTATCAGTTTGTTATTTATTTCATTCTCAGTATTCTTTATTACTGTTATCTCAGATATCAGCTCCTTCCTAGTTTCTTCTTGTGTCTCCTCAATTCTTTTTAATCTCTCCATTATTGTTTTGATATCTACATTTGCAGTTTGAGACCCTTCATTCTGGGGACTTTTCATTGTTTGCATTCCAAAGTCAGATTTCTCATTGTCTGCTCTCCCAGGCGCCTGGGAGAGACCCATACTCTTCTTTTGGTTTTTCTTCATTTCTGTAGATATTTCTCCCTCTCCCCCTTTCCCTCCCCCTCTTCAATTCTGTTTTTGAGGGAAGGTGGGGTTGCTTTTATTTCTCTTCTGCAATGACCTGTTCTTCCTTATGAGGGTCTTCTGGCTTTGTTCACTTTTCCCTCTGCTTTACAGTCTGTCTATTCAGCAGTATGCAGTCTTGGTCCCTAGATTTTAAAAGGGGGCATATAGAAGAGGAAAATAATGGAGGAAGGGGAGGTCAATAGGGAGTTAGAAAGAGAGAAGTGCGAGAGGGAAAACAGATATACATACCAACTATCAGGTGAGAATGAGACACAGGGCTGGGAAGAGGTGAAGAAAGACACGTAAGAAAGATTCCCTAAAGAGTACTGATAGCTACACAGAGACAGGGCAATAAAATCGAGAAACAGTGTAAGTCAGAAGGTAAACAACAAATGTGATCTAAACCAACAGTTACAATGATAAAATCATAAGTCAAAATAAGCAAACGAGAGAAGTGCGAGAGGGATAACAGATATACATACCAGCTATCAGGTGAGAAAGAGTCACAGGGCTGGGAAGAAGTGAAGAAAGATACATAAGAAAGATTCCCTAAGGAGTACTGATAGCTACACAGAGACAGGTCAATAAAATTGAGAAACAGTGTAGATCAGAAGGTAAACAACAGACGTGATCTAAACCAACAGTTGCAATGATAAAATCATGAGTCAAAATAAGTGAAAGAGAGAAGTGCAAGAGGGAAAACAGATATACATACCAACTATCAGGTGAGAGAGGGACACAGGGCTGGGAAGAAGTGAAAAAAGACAGGTAAGAAAGATTCCCTAAAGAATACTGATAGCTACACAGAGACAGGCCAAAAAAATCAAGAAACAGTATGTCAGAAGGTAAATGCCAAAACGCAATCTAGACCAACAGTTTCAATGATAAAATCATAAGTCAAAATAAGCGATCAGACTAGAGTCACTTCTGTGATCTCCGATTCCAGCCTCTCCCTTTTGTTTTTCGTTGCAGTATAGGGGTGGGGCTTTGTCTCCTGTTTCGGCTGTTGCCTTAGGAACTGATGTAAAGTTTATTGATAGGTGGGCGGGGCAATGGAAATCTCTGCCTGGAGAATAGCAAGGTAGTTTACCCAGATCTGTTTTTCTCCACTTGTCTGGGTCCCCCGGCTTGGCGTCTCACACTGAGTGCCTCAGCCTGGGTGGGCCCGGAGTTCCAGAGCTCCAAAGCTCCAAAGGGCAGGCAGTGGGCCGCGAGCGTGGCTCTGGGCCCCCCACAGGGTACTTCAGCCAGGAATAGGACTGGTGTCTCTGAGGGGTGGGCACCCAGAGCTTCCCTGTGTGACCGGCGGTGCCGGGTGCTGGGCTGGAGACAATGCAGCCGGGGAGAGAGCTGGAGGGAGCAGGGATCCAAAACTTCCCCGCACGCTGCAATATCTGGCCTTAGGAAATGAGGTAAAGTTTGTTGATAGGTGGGCGGGGCATTGGAAGTCTCTGCCTGGAGAATGGCGAGGCAGTTTAAGCAGATCTGTTTTTCTCCACTTGTCTGGGACCTCCGGCTTGGGGTCTCATGCTGAGTGCCTCAGCCAGGGTGGACCTGGAATTCCTGAGCTCCAAAGTTCCAAAGGGCAGGCTGTAAGTGGCGAGAGTGTTGCTGGGACCCTACAGAGTACTTCAGCCAGGAATGGGACCGGTGTCTCTGAGGGGCGGGTGCCCAGAGCCTCCCTGTGTGACCGGCAGCTTGGTGCCGGGTGCCTGGGCTGGAGACAATGCAGCCAGGGAGGGATCTGGAGGGGGCTTGGACCGGAGACTCCACACACGAGTAGAACGGCAGCAGTGGGGGGGGTCACAATATCTGGCCTTGCGTGGGACTGTAAGTTCCCGGGCCTGACCCCAGGATGGTTGGTGGTGGGCTGGGGGATGGGGGTAGAGAAGTAATAGCCTTTTTGGGAACTCACGTTCAGAGAATCTCCCCAGTTCACCTATGCCGTCGCCATCTTGCCCCATCTCCTCCATTAATGTCTTGATATCTGTGTTTGTAGTTTGAGACCAGTCTTTCTGAGTCCTCTTCGTTGTTTGCATTCCAAAGTCAGTTTTCTCAGTTTCTGACCTCCCAGGGGTCTTCTTTTGGTTTTTCTTCATTTGTGTAGATTTTTCTCTCCCCCTTTCCCTCCCCTTCTTTAATTCTGTTTTTCAGGGAATGTGGGGTTGCTTTTACTTTTTTTTGTTCAATCTCCTGTTCTTCCTTTCAAGTGTCCTCTGGCTTTGTTCACTTTTGAGGTTGGACTGTAGGCTGGGGCTGTACTTTTTGCAGTTTTGAGATTTAATTGAGGGAGAAACTGTGATAAGAATCTATCTGCAGATCCCAGTATTCACCAACAGGTGTGTGGGCACATTGGAGCCCATTTCCCACTGCCTTGTAATCTGTCCATGCTGTGGGATTTAGGTTTGCTCTCTGGAATCAAAGGAGGTAAGAAAAAGGAAAATAATGGAAGGGGGGCAAGGGGAAGCTGAAGAGAGAGAAGAGTAAAAGGGAAAACAGACATACATGCCAACTAATGAATGAAAAGAGGCACAAGACCAGAAAAGAGTAAAAAGCAAACAAACAAACAAGATTCTCTAAACCATACCAGTAATCACACAAAGACAGTCCAACAAATTCATGCCTTTTGATATGCTTATCCCCAACACGAACAAGTAGTCTAACTAAAATGCAAACAGAAGTGAGCAAAACAAGCAGTCAAAACAATAAAATTAAAAATCAAAATAAGAAACCAGACTAACTCTGGAGTCTTTCCTGAGTGTCTAAAGTCTCTTTAGCTCTGATCTCTAGCCTCTCCCCTTTGCAGACAGATAGACTTACTTATAGGTTGGGTTGGTTCCCTTGGCTTGCTGCCTGAGATGCCTGCCACAGGGCTGAGTTTCCTGTGTCTGATTCAGCATAGGGGAGGCCTTTTGTCTCCTGTTCAGCAAGGTTACCTTAGAAAGCAAGGTGGAGGCTGCTCATAGATGGGCAGGGCAATCCAAATCTCTGCCTTGAAATTGGCTGCAGTGGGCAGCTTCTCTTTCACCAATCCTTTCTCTCCACTCATCTTTTCTCTCCTCTCGTCTCGTCTATGATGATCACTATGATGGTCTATGGTGGTGTGTGTCTGACATCAGGCACTGGGAATTAGCAATATAGCTGGGTGCTGCATTTGGTGTGCCACAGAGCCTTGGGGTCAGGGAGGGAGCCTGGGATTCCCTGCGGCCAGAACTGAGAACTGAGAGGGGCTGTTCAGCACCTCTTTAAGATGTACTGTTCCCTTATGCAACCATGGGGTCTTAGCTCCCAATTTGGAGGTTAGGCAGAGCTGGGTGGGTGAGTTGCTGCATGTCTCTGCCTGGTCACAGGGCTCTAGCTGCTCTCCGGTCCACTGTAGTCAGGGGCAAGTTGGGGGAAGTGGAGTGTGAGACTGCTGGGCACCTCAGCCAGAGCAGGAACTGGAGCTCCAAAGGGCAGGTGGTGGGCAGTGGCTGTGGCTTTGGGTCCCCCACAGAGTACTTCAGTCAGGAATGAATGGAGCTGGTATCTCTGAGGGATGGGTGCCTAGAGCCTCCCTGGGTGATGGTGGCTTGAGATGGGGCTGGGCAGAGACCTGGAGCCCAGGTTGAGGGCCCAGAACTCTAAGGGTTGAGCACCAGCCACAGCTTTGGGTGCTTCAGCCCGGGCAGCGGCACAGAGCCTAAAGGCACAGGCACTGGGGACCTGTGTGGGGAGTGAAAGCCTTAGGCCTGGTGGGGTGCCCCAGGAGGGAATGGAGCCTGTAGTTCCAAGGGGCAGGTGTGGAGGGCCTTCTCGGGCTGCCGGTCTGAGACTGGGCTGGGATCCCAGTCAGGGAGGGAACTGGCAGTGACTGAGTGCCGGCCAGATCAGTGTACTTAGAAGGGAACCCAGATCTCCACAACGTGGCATCTGAGGACCTCCACAGGTGGCAGTAGGGCTTGGAGCCAGGTGAGATGGTGTAGCTGCGGAGGCAGCTGGGAGCTCCACTAAGCCAGGGCTGGGGGCTGCCTGGGGTGGAACAGCAGCTGTAGAGGGGCCGCAGTAGCTGGCCATGTGTGGGACCGAAGGTCTCCAGGCCTTGGACCGGTGCAGCTGGCTGTGGTGGAGGGTTGGGGAAATGAAAGTAAGAGTCTTTCATACTCAAGGGAACTCACTGTCAGAGAATCTCATAGTCCCACTTGTGCCATTGCCATCTTACCAGAACTCTCCAGTTTTGATTTTTTAATCATTATCATTTTGATTTGTGTGAAATAGTATGTCAATGTGCTTTTGATTTGCATTTTCCTGATGAGTAGTGATGTTGAGCATTTTAAATATTTTTTGGCTCCTTGTATGTCTTCCTTTGAGAAGTGTCTGTTCCCATCCTTTACCCATTTTTAAAGGGTTTATTATTTTTTTCTGTTGATTTGTTTGAAATATTTATAGATTCTGTATATTAGTCCTTTCCAGATGCATAGTTTGCAAATATTTTCTCCAGTTCTGGAGACTGCCTATTTACTCTGTTGACATTTACTTTTGCTATACTAGAAGCTCTTTAGTTTGATTAGGTACCATTTATTAATTTAAGTTTCTGCTGCCTCTGCTTTTCAGGTCTAGGTCATAAAGCTTTTGCCTTGGTCAATATCCACAAGAGTGTTTCTTAGACTTTCTTCTGGGATTTTTATAGTTAGAGGTATTACATTTAAGTCATTAATTTATCTTAAGTTACTTTTTGTATATGGTGAGAGGAAGGGGTCTAAAATTGTTCTGCATATAGTTAGAAAGCTTTCCAATATCATTTGTTAAATTGAGGATTACTTCCCCAGTGCTTGTTTTTGTTGACTTTGTCAAAGATGAGATGGTTGTAAGACAGTAGTTTTAAGCCTGAGTTTTTTGCTCTGTTCTATTGGTCTATGTGTTTGTTTTTATTCCAGTACCACACTGTTCTGGATACAGTAACTTTGTTGGAAAATCTGAAGTCTGTAGTGTGATGCCTCCAGCTTTGTTCTTTTTGCTAAGAATTTTTTCAGCTATTTGGGTTATTTTTCTATTCCATGTGAATTTTAGTACTCTTTTTATGTAGATCTGTGAAAATTAATTCTGGTAATTTGAAAGGAACTGCATTAAATTTGTAGATTGCTTTAGGCAGGATGGACATTTTAACAACATTGATTCCTCCAATCCATGTGTATGGAATATTTTTTCTTTTGTTTATGTCATCTTTGATTTCTTTAAGTAGTAATTTGTAGTTCTCATTGTAGAGGTCTTTCATCTTTTTGATTAGATGTATTCTGAGATAATTTATTTCTGCCTATTGTAAATGGAATTGATATCTTGATTTGGCTCTTAGCTTGAACGTTGTTAGTGTATAAAAATGTGATTGAGTTTTGAACATTGATTTTTTTTAATCTCAAAGTGTTAGTGTAGCCCCTTATGAGTGAGAGGAGTGTTTTGTGAAATGTTAAGGGTTTTCTGGATGTAAAATCATATCATCTACAAAGAGAGATAATTCAACTTACTCTTTTACTATTTGGATACCTTTTATTTCTTTTACTTGCTGCTTACTCTGGTTAGGAAGACTTCCAGTACTATATTGAATAAGAGTGGTGTGAGTGACTGTTTTTGTCTTCAGTTCTTAGGGGAGATATTTCCAACTTCTGCTCATTAAATGTGACTGACTGTGCTTTTGACTCTTATTATTTTGAGGAATCTTCCTTCAATGCCTAGATCCTTGAAGGTTTTTATCATGAAGGAATGTTGAATTGTATCTAATGCTTTTTCTGTGACTATTGAGATAATCATATTGTTCTTATTTTTGCTTTTGTTTATGTGTGGATTATGTTTATTGACATGCATTTTTTTCTTTATTTTATTATAAAGATGTGATTAACAAGTCAGAATTAGGTACATCAGTAATGTATGTGCAAGTAAAGTCTGGACCTCCCACTGGTCCTTACTTCCCCTGGTTTAGGATCAGTTACTCTTTGTATTGTTACATACCTCCCCTTCCTCCCTCTCCTGGCAGTGTCCTGTGATTGCTGATCCCTCCCTTGTGCTATTGTGATTAATGTTCAGTTTCCACTTATGAGTGAGAACATGTGGTACTCAGTTCTTTGTTTCTGTGATAGATCATTAAGAATAACTGACTAGTTCTGCTAAGCATCTGGGGAAGTGACGATAGCATTGTTTGAAAGATCTGTTTGAGGGACCTGGAGGACTTAAAAAAAATGATTGTCTCCAGCTCCAGCTAATTTGCTGAGAAGGCCAAGATTTTGTCCGTCTTTATGGCTGCATAATATTCCATCATGTGTATGTACCACACTTTATTTTTCTAGTCTACTTTCTATAGGCAGTAGGGTTGGTTCCATCCTTTTGCTATTTTGAATAGTGTGGTAATAAACATGGATGTGCAGATTTTTTTGTAGAACAATTCATGTTCCTTTTGGTATATTCCCAGGAGAAGAATTGCTAGATCATATGGAAGGTCAATTTCTAGTTCCTTTAGGAATCACCACACTATTCCTCATAGAGGTTGGATAAGTTTGCACTCCCACCAACAGCATAGGAGTGCCTGCTTTTTTCTGCACCTGCATATTCATCTATTGTTTTTCATTTATTAATGATGGCTATCTTTACTGGGTTAAGGTGGTATCTCAATGAGGTTTTGATTTGCATTTCTCTGATTATTAGTGTGGTTGAGCATTTTTTCATGTATCTGTTGGTGGCTTGTATATCTTCTTTGAAAAATATGTATTAATATCCTCGGCCCATTTTTTAAATAGGGCTGTTTGTCTTTTTCCTTTTGGCTAATTTGAGTTCCTGGATATTAGGCCTTTGTCAGATATACAATTAGCAAATATTTTTTTCCCATGCTGTGGGTTATCTCCCCAATCTCTTGATGATTTCTTTGCCTGTGCAAAAGCTTTTCAGTTTTAGGAGGTTCCACTTGTCTATCTTAACTTTTATGGCATCTGCTTTTGGGAATTTGATCGAGAATTGGTTGCCCCCTCCAATGTGCATGAGTGCTTTCTGAATTATATTCTTTGATTCCTATAGTTTAAAGTTTTATATTTAGGCCTTTCATCCATTTAGAATTGATTTTTGTATATGGTGATATGTAGGGGTTGTGTTTCATTCTTCTGCATGTGATAAGCAATTTTCCCCAGCACCATTTTGCTAGAAATGGTATTGTAGCCTTATAGCAAAGTTTAAAATCCAGTAATGTGATACCCTCCACTTTATTCCTTTTGCTGAGGATTGTTTTGGCTATTTGTGCTTTTTTTTTTGGTATTTATATGAATTTCTGTATTTTCATCTCCAGATCTGAGAATAATGATGTTGGTAATTTGATGAGTATTGCACTGAAGCTGTAGACTGCCTTGGGTAGGATGGACATCTTGACAATTTTGATTCTTCCAATCCATGATTATAGAATGTTTTTCCATATGTTTGTATCATTCTTGATTTTTTTGAGCAACATTTTGCAATACTCATAAAGTTCTTTCACTTCTCTTGTTAGGTGGATCCCATGGTACTTCATTTTTTGTGTGTGGCTATTGTGAATGGGACTGTGCTTTTATTGGTACTCTGTTTTTTGTTGGTGCATAGAAATGCAACTCTCTTTTGTACATTGATTTTTTACCCTGAAACTTTACCAAAGTTGATTATCAGTACAATGAGGCTTTTGACAGACTCTCTAGGGTTTTATAGATATAGGATCATATTGTGTACAAAGAGGGATAGATTAATTTCCTCTTTTCCTATTTGAATACCCCTGATTTTCTTCTTTTGCCTGATTGGTCTGGCAAGGACTTCCAGCACTATGTTGAACTGGAGGGGTAAGAGTGGACAACTTTGTCTTGTTCCTGTTTTCAGGGGGAATGCTTTTAATTTCTATCCATTGAGTAATATGTTGGCTATGGGTTTACCATAGATGGCTCTTATTTTTTCAGGAATGTTCCTTCTATACATAGGTGTTCAAGGGTTTTTATCAAGAAGGGATGCTGGATTTTTTCAAAAGGTTTTTTCGCATCTTTTGTTATAATCATGTCATTCTTACTTTTACTTCAGTTAATGTATTGATCAATATTTATGGTCTAGTGAATGTTGAACCAGTCCTGCATCCCAGGAAAGAAGATTACTTGGTTATGATCGATGATTCTTGAGATGTGTTGTTGGATCCAACTTGCTAGGTTATTATTGAGAATTATTGCATCTATGCTCATCAAGGAGATTGGCATATAAGTCTCTTTCCTTTTTGGATCATTGCCAGGTTTGGGTATCAGTGAAATAGCTTCATAAGATGATGTGGGGAGAGTTCTATCTTTCTCTATTGCCTGGAGTACTGTTGACAAGATTGGTATCAGCTCATCCTTGTATGTTTTGTAGAATTCAGTTGGAAAGCCATCTGGTGCAGGGCTTTTTTTGTAGGTAGATTTCTCCTCCTTCTCTTCTTCTTCCTCTTCCTCTCCTCTTCCTCCTTCTACTTCTTCTTTCTCATTCTCCTCCATCTTTTCTGATGAGATCTATCTCCTGGATTGTTTTTGGTCTGTTTAGAATGTCCATTTCTTTTTGTTTCAACCTTAGAAGGTTGTGTGATGCCAGAAAGTCCTCCATTTCTTTTAGATTTTCAAGTTTATTTCCATACAGGTGTTCACAGTAATCTCTGATAATTTTTTGAATTTCTTCTGGGTCAGTTGTGACTTAATCTTTAGCATTTCTAATTGTATTTATTTGGGTTTTTTTCTCTCTTTTTCTTAGTCAATCTGGCTAGGGTCTGTCAATCTTATTTATCCACTCAAAGAGCCAGATTTGTTGTTTTTTAAAAAATATAATTTTAAATATATTTGTTGATTTTTGCTCTGTGATATATATTTCTTCTATGTCATGCAGCTGTGACATTATTTTGGCGATCTCTATTTTTCTCCTGAAGTTAGGACTCTGGTGGTCTTGCCTTTCTAGCTCCCTTGGGTGTGTTGTTAGTCTGCTTATTTGTGATCTTTCAGTTTTCTTGATAAGTGTATGCAGTGCTATAAATTTTTCTCTGAATACTACTTTCATGAAATCCCAGAGATTCTGAAAAGATATGTCTTTGTTTTCACTTGTTTCCAGGAACATTTCAATTTCTGTCTTGATTTCCATGTTGACCCAGGAGTAATTCAGCAGTATGCTGTTTATTGTTCATGTCTTTGTGTATTTGGGGGTACCTTGATAGTGGTGATATTTATTTTTATTCTACTGTGATATGCAAAGTTTCATGGAATTTTGATTTTTTGGAATTTGTTTATGCTTGATTTATGCCTGAAAATGTGGTCAATCTTACAGTATGTTCCATGTGCTGATGAGTAGAATGTAAACTCTGTTGTTATTGGGTGAAGTGTTCTGTAGATATCTATTAAGTCTGTTTGAGTGTTGAGTTGTGACTTTTGATTGCCTTATTGATTTTTTTTGCCTCAATATTCCATCTAGGGCTGTTATGGAGTATTTAAATCTCTAGCTATGATTGTGTGTGAGTCAATGTCCTCTTTAGTTTTCTTAGCAGGTGATTTATAAAAGCTGGTGCTCCTGTGTTCAGTGCATATATGTTTAGAATGGATATTTTGCTGGTGGATTGAACCTTTTATAATTATTTATCTTCTGTATCCCTTTAAATTTTTGAATAGCTTGGTCCATGTGTCTGTTCTTGTACCAGTACCATGCTGTTTTGGTTACTATAGTTTGTAGTATAATTTGCAGACAGGTAATGTGATGCTTCCAGCTTTGTTCTTTTTGTTAAGGATAGCTTTTGCTATTCTGGAACTCTTTTGATTCCTTATGAATTTCAGGATTATTTTTTCTAATTCTATGAAAAATGACATTGGTAGTTTGACAGAGATTACATTGAATTTGTAGATTACTTTGGGTAATATGATCATTTTAATAATGTTGATTCTTTCAATCCATGAGCATGGGATGTTTCTCCATTTGTATCTCTCCTCTGCAATTTTGTATCTCAGAGCTTTGTAGGTGTGCCCCTCCCTCCCCTAGCAGTTTCCTTCAACTGCCAATCCTACCCTCCTGCCAGTTTACCACTACTGTCAATCACTTTCTTATGGTATTATAATTGTTCAAGTTTCGCTTATGAGTGAGAACATATGGTACTCTGTTCTTTGTTTCCATGATACATCACTGAGTATGATTCAATCTAAATCCATCTAAATTGTTGCAAAGTCCATATGTTTGTCTTTTATGGCTGTGTAATATTCCATTGTGTATATGTATCACATCTTTTAAAATCCAGTCGAGCTTTGATGGGCAGCATGGTTGGTTCCATGTTTTTACTATTGTGAATAAAGATGCAACAAACATACATGTACAGATATCTTTTTTGCAGAATGATTTGAGTTCCTTCGGGTATATTCCCAATAGGGAGATTGCTGGGTTATATGCAAGGTCAATTTCTAGTTCTTTCAGAAATCGCTACACTGTCTTCCAAAGAGGTTGCAGTACTTTGCATTCCCACCAGCAGTGTAGAAGCATTCCTTTTTCTTCACATTCTTGCCTGCATTTGTTGTTGTTTGTTTTATTAATGATGACATTCTTACTGGGGTTAGGTGGTATCTCGATGTGATTTTGAGTTGCATTTCTCTGATGATGAGTGAGGCTGAGCACCTTTTCATGTGTCTGTTGGTTGCCCCTATATCTTCTTCTGAGAAGTGTCTATTCATGTCTTTTGTCCACTTTTTAATGGGATTGTTTGTTTTTTCCTTTCAGCACATTTGCATTCCTTGTAGACCCTAAATGGTAGGCCTTTGTCAGATATACAGTTGGCAAATATTGTTTCCCAGGGCTCTCTTCCCACTCTCCTGATGGTTCTTTTTGCTTTGCAGAAGCTCATTAGTTTGATGAGGTCCTGTTTATCTTATTTCTTATGGTATGGGAATTTAGGGTTCTGATCAGGAATTGGTTGCCAATTCCAATTTCCATAAGAGTGTCTCCTGCATTTTCTAAGATTCCTATGTTTTGAGGTTTTATGTTTATGTCTTTGATCCATTTAGAGTTAATTTTGGGGTATGGTGATAAGTAGGGGTGCTGTTTCAATCTTCTTCATGTGATTAGCCAGTTTTCCCAGTGCCATTTACTGAATAGGTTCTCCTTTCCCCAGTGGTTGTTGTTAGAGGCTTTGTCAAAGATGAGTTGGTTGAGAAGCTGAGGCTTTACTTCTGTAACCTCTCTCCTGTTTCTTTGGTCTATATGCCTGTTCATGTACCAATACTGGGTTATTTTGATTACTATAGACTTATAGAAAAGTTTGAAATCTGGAAGTGTGATACCTTTCGCTTTGTTTCTTTTGTTAAGGATGGTTTTGGCTATTCGTGGTCCTTTATGCTTCCATATGACTTTAAATAGTTTGATTTATTTTTTCCAATTTGGATACCTTTTATTTCTATTTCTTGCCTGATCGTTCTGGATAGTACTTCCAGTACCAGTCATTCTTGCTTTACTCTAGTTCTGCAGGGGAATGTATTCAAATGTCTTTATTCAGAATGATATTGGCTGTGGGCTTGTCATATATAGCTTTTATTATTTTAAGAAATGTTCCCTCTATGCCTATTTTGCTCAGAGTTTTTTTTATCATGAAGGGATGATGGATTTTTTAAATGCCTTTTCGGCATCTATTGAAATTATCATATAATTTTTGTTTTTAATTGTGTTTATGTAGTGGATCATGTTTATTAACTTGCATATGCTGAACCATCTTGCATCCTTGGGATAAAACCCAGTTGGTTGTGGTGCATTTTTTATTTTTTTGCTTTAAATCTTTTATAATTTTTTTTATTATAAAGATGTGGGGTACAATTCAGGGTTAGGTATACAAATGGTGATTATGCAGGTACCCTTGTTGATGAGGTATGCCCCTCCCTCCCCTAGCAGTTTTCCTCAGCTGCCAATTCTACCCTCCCTCCCCTGACAGTTTCCAACTACTGCCAGTCACTTTCTTTTTTCAAATTAATTAATTAATTTGTTATAAAGATGTGGGTATAATTCATGGTTAGTTATATAAACATTGATCATGCAGGTACCCTTGTTGATGAGGTATGCCCCTCCCTCCTCTAGCAGTTTCCTTCAATGTGCTGCTGAATTTATTTTGCTGATATTTAGTTGAGGATTTTTACATCTATGTTCATAAGGCAAATTGGTCTGCAGTTTTCCTTGTTTCATTGTGTCTTTTCCTGGTTTTGGTATCAGAGTGATACTGGTCTCATAGAATAAATTAGGGAGGATTTTCTTTTTTTAAATTTTGTGAAGTAACTTCATTCAAATTGATATTGGTTGTTTTTTTTTTTTTTTGAAAATCTGGTAGAATTCAGCTGTGAGTTCATCAGGTCCTGGACTTTTTTGGTTGTTTGGGGGAGACATCTAATTACTGTTTCAATCTTGTTACTCATTATTGCTCTGCTCTGTGTTCTATTTATTTCAGATTCAAAGTTGAGGCTATGTGTTTCCAATAATGTACCCCATTTCTTCTAGATTGTCTAGTTTGTTTGCATAGAGTTGTTCATAGTAGTCTCAGATGATGTTTTCCATTTCCATTGTATCAGTTGCAATTCTCCTTTTTCACTGAGTTAATTTGAGTCTTCCCTCTTCATTTCTTAATTAATCTAGCTAGTGGTCTATTAATTTTGTTTATCTTTTCAAAGAACCAACTTTTAGTTTCATCATTTTTTTTGTATTTTAATTTAAATTTTATTTAGTTGTGCTCTTATCTTTGTTATTTCTTTTCTCTGCTAGCTCTCAATTTGGTTTGTTCATGTTTTTCTAATTCCTTGATGTGTTGTTAGGTTGTCAAAATGTAATATTTCAGTCTTATTAATGTAGGCCTTAAGCACAATAAATTTTCCTCTGAGTACAACTTTAGCTGTATGTCAGAAGTTTTTATAACATGTTTCATTGTTGTCATTCATTTCAAGGAATTTTAAAATTTCCATCTTGATTTCATTGTTGACCAAAGGATTATTCAGGAGCAAACAGTTTGACTTCCATATATTTTTATGGTTTCATGAGTTCTTCTTGAAGTTAATTTCTAGTTTTAGTCTACTGTGGTCTGACATGGTGCTTGATATAATGTCTACTTTTCTGAATTTATTGAGACTTGATTTGTGGCCTTCCATATGGTCTACCTTGGAGAATGTTCTAAGTGCTGATAGGAAAAAATTTTTATTCTGTTGTTTTGTGGTGGAATGTTCTATAGATATCTGTTAGTTCCATTTCCTCTGAAGTCCTGTTTAACTCTAATGTTTCTCTATTGACTTTTTGCCTTGATGATTTCTCTCTATTCCTTTCAGTGGAGTGTTGCAGTCTTCCACTGTTATTGTACTGCTGTCTATTTCTTGTTTTAGGTCTAGTAGAATTTGTTTTATAAAGCTGGGTGCTCTGATGTTAGATATATATATTTAAAAGTGTTATGTCTTCTCATTGGATTGATCCCTTTATGATGATATAGTAGTCATCTTTGTCTTTTGGTTACTGTTGTTAATTGAAAGTCTGCATTATCTGATATGAAAATGACTACTCTTGCTTGTTTTTGGTTTCCATTTTCATGAAATACTTCCCCCCACCCCTTTACCTTGAGTCTGTGGGAGTCTTTGTGAGTTAAGTGGGTCTCTTTAAGGCAGAAGATATTTGGCTTTTTTTTTCAAATCCATTCTGCCATTCTATATCTTTTTAGTGGGGCATTGAGACCATTTACCTTCAGAGTTAATAGTGATATATAAGGTACATTTGTTCTGTTTGAGGAGCTTGAAGATGAGACCTCACTCACTTCTGGGTTGTAGGGTTTTTTTCTGAGAAGTCTTCTATTAGCTTTCAAGATTTATCTTTATAAGTCATTTGATACTTTTGTCTCACTTCCCTTAAAATTCTTTCCTTCACAATAGCTTTGCATAACTGGATGATTATATGTCTTGGGGATGAGCTTTTTGCAATTAATCTTCTGGAGTCCTTTGAGCTTCTTGTATCTAGATGTTTAGATCTCTCAAAAGGCAAGGGAAGTTTTTCTCCATTATCCCCTCAAATAGGTAAGCCTAACCTGTTGCTTTTTCTTCTTCCTCAGGAACACCTATTATTCTTATTTTTGAATAACTTTTCAAATTTCTTTACATTGGTTTTCAACTTTCTCCTGAAGTTTATTGACCACTTTTATCATCAACCTTTTGAATTCTATGTCTGGAATTTCAACAACTTCATTTTGGTTAGGGTTCATTGCTGAAGAGTTTGTATGGTCTTTGGGGGGGTATTAGTGAACTCTATTTTTTTTATATTGTCAGAATTATGTTTCGGATTCCTTCTCATTTTGGTAGACAATTTTTTCTTATTTGAAGTTGGTAGGAGGCTGACATAGGCACTGTAGGGTTCCTTTGGCTATGTATAGCCTTGGTTTGATGAGTTTCTCTATTGCCAGATGTGGCAACCTTGTGCTGTGTATCTGCACTGGCTCACAGTGTTCTTCATGGCCAGAGTGATTTGAAAAGTGTTGTTAGCTGGTACTTGGGATCTAACTTTCCCCAAACCTGAGGTATTGTATCTGATGTAGTTGGCTATACTGTTGACTTCTGGCCAGGAGGTGGTGCTTGTGTGAGAAAGTCATCTACAATGGTGGCTGTAAGGTTTCTCCTTGGTGAGTGAGTGTTGTTCCAAGGAAGTCTCCAGCCAGCCTAGGCCGAGGATGGGGCTCTGGGGTTTTCTCAAGTTTTCTGTCTGTTTTCAGTCTTAAGGGGAGTGCAGGGAAAACGAAATTAGGCACCTTGCTAGTGTGCACTCTTAGCTGCACCAGTGTGGATTAAAGGAGTCTCAGTTCTCTGGAGTAACACTGTTGCAGAGCAGGCCCAGAAGTGTTCACATGGGGAGTGAAATGTTGCTATGGCAATGCATCCCACCCAGCTTTTGCCTTAACCTCAGGCAATCTGTGATCTGAATATCAAGGTGCAGCCAGCCTCTGGGTCTCAGGTGTTCTCAGGCAACCCACCCAGCCAGGAGCTGTCTGCAGCTGTGGAGTTGGCCCTTGGGGCCAAACTGCTGTCTAGAAAGTAGCTACTCTATCCTGCAAGGGCTGAATTCTTGGGAAATGGTGACTGACACTGTTCATGGCTTTTTTACTGCACCACTTCATGGCAGAGCATGGCTGTAGGGAAGGCAGTTTCCTGTGATGGCCTGGGTCCAGCAAGGCCCAGAAAGCCCTGTAAGTTATGAAAGGAGCACAGAACTTTCAAATTCCCATCAGTCACCTTTGCCACTGTGTCAGGAGTCTGTGGTGGACTGTGGTGTTGCAGGAAAGAGTCTGTACAATTCCAACCAAGACCAGAAAATTTTTTCCTTCTTTTTCATTTGAAGAAATTATTATTACTCTTTTAGAGATTTTTTGGGCATGCTGCTGGATCTGTTCCTCTCTGGGCACTGAGGAAACTCTATCTTGGTTTACTCTGTAGGAGAAACTCACTCTAGCCACCTCATGTTGGCCATCTTAATTCAGAACACTTCCAAGAATGTATATTCTGTAATTGTTGGGTGAAGTGTTCTGTAGATGCTTTAGATCTAATTGGCTAAATGTCAAATTTAAGTCCGGGATTCCTTGTTCAGTTTTAGCTGATGATTTATCTAAAGCTGTTAGTGGGATGCTGAATCACCCATTATTATGGTATGGCTGTCTATGTCCTCTCTTAGGTTAAGTAGTAGTTGTTTTACAAATCTTTATTCTCCTAGGATGGGTGAATATATGTTTAATATAGATATTTCATATTAAATTGAGCCTTTATCCTTATCTTAGTTGTATTTTTTAAAAAAATTTAAAAAATAATTTAAAAAAATTTATAGTCCATTTCATCTTATATAAGTACAGCAACCCCTACTCTTTTTTCTTTTCCATTTGCATGGAAAATGTTTCTGCATCTCTTTGTCTTGAGCCTCTGGGTGTCATTACAGGTCAGATGTACCAGTGTGCCTTCTTGAGACCATTGAAAGATGGATCTTGTTTTTTTAAAATTCAATTTGCCATTCTGTTTTATTTAAGTGAGTTCTGAGGTCATTGTCATTCATGGTTACTGTAGAGATGTGAGAATTTTTTTCTATCAAAATGTTATTGAGGAGTTGCTTAGTTTTCTCAGTTTTGTGGGTGATTTATGTGGTCTGCAAACTGTGTGCTTACTTGTACTTTTGTGTTGGATAAACATCATTCTTTTGTTTCCATGTTGAGAACTCCCTTAAGCATTTCTAGTAGGGTTTGTCTAGAGGTGACAAATTCTGTTAACACTTGTTTGTCTCAGGAGGAGTTTTTAAAATCTGATTGATGGAGCTTAGTTTGGTGGGGTAAAATTTTCTTGCCTGACCTTTCTTTTGTTTATAAATGTTACAATTGGGCCCAAAATATCTCCTGGTTTGTAAGTTTTCTGCTGTGAGGTCTGTTTTTATTCTGATGAGTCTACCTTGATAGGTGTTCTGTAACTTCTCTGTAACTGCCTTTAAGATTTTTGTCCTTTTTTATCAGTATTTTTTACTTTGATATTGTGTGGTACAGTTTAAGGTTATGTATACAAATATGCTTCGTTCAGGCACCCTTGTTGATAAGGAGTGTCTCCCCATTACCAGACAGATATTGCCTACTGTTAATCCCACCTCCCTTCCCCTCCCCCTCCATAGTTTCCCACCACTGTCAGTCCTTTTTTTGGTAGTATTACAGTGGATGTTCAAGGCCCGCTATATGAGTGAGAACATGCGATACTCAGAACTTTGTTTCTGTGAGAGGTCACTCAGTATTATAGACTCTAGTTCCATCCAGGTTGCTGCAAAGTTCATAATTTTGTTCTTTTTTATGGATGCATAGTATTGCATCAGGTATATGTACCACATTTTTTTAATCCAATCCTCTTTTGATGGACAGTATGGTTGATTCTAGGTTCTTGCTATTGTGAACAATGCTGCGATAAACATAGGTGTGCGGGTATCTTTTTTATAGAGTGATTTGAGTTCTTCAGGGTATATTCCCAGTAGGGAGATTGCAAGGTCATATGGGAGGTTGATATTTAGAGCTTTTAGGAATCGCCACACTGTTTTCCACAGAGATTGCACCAGTTTGCACTCCCACCAACAGTGTAGAAGTGTTCCCTTTTCACCACACCCTCTCCAGCAACTGTTATTTTTTGAGTTATTGATAATTGTCATTCTGACTGGAGTTAGGTGGTATCTCAGTGTGGTTTTGATTTGCATCTCCTAGATGATTAGTGAGGTTGAACATTTCTTCATGTGTCTATTGGCTGCTCGAATGTCTTCCTTTGAGGAGTATCTATTCATATCTTTTGCCTACTTTATAATGGGGTTGTTTGTTTTTTACTTTTCAGCACGTTTGAGTTCCTTGTAGATCCAAGATGTTAAGCCTTTGTCAGACCTAGAGTTGACAAACACTTTTTCCCAGTCTGTGGGCTCTCTTCTTGCTCTCTTGATGGTTTCTTTGGCTTTGCAGAAGCTTGTCAGTTTAATGAGGTCCCACTTGTCTATCTTATCTCTTATGGTCTGTGGGTTT